>NW_009938835.1:0-56833 GCF_000696875.1 Nestor notabilis | reverse complement strand
TAGGGAAAATGTTGAGCAACCCTTGCTGCCTCGCTGTGTAACTGGTCCAAGATCTTTAGTGGTTGCTCTTTATTACTTTGCTGCATCAGACTAAGGGAAAATGCTAGCTTTGATGAGTTGCCAAGTCCTCACTGAATTATAGTAACTACTAGAAACACCAGCAAGGGTGATTTTAGAAAGAACAGAAACAGATTTATATTTGTGTATTAGGTCCTCAGCAATTTTAGCTGGCACTGATTGAGGCCTTCAGCCATACAGGGCCACATCGCCATGGAAAGAAGCTGGTTCTTCTTACAGAGAGTGCCTGTGCCCTGTAAACCACAGGGCTGTGCCCTGGGGAGACAGCCAGATTTAAGGGAGAGCTGGGACCAGGCTGTGGGCCCCTGCTTTCATGGATCTGTAACACCCCCCCCCCCCCCACAGGGGGGGGCGTGTTTTTTTCCCCCCCCCAATGGAGGGATGCTTGCTGGTTATGACATAAGTGGAGCAGCACTGAGATTACTCCAGTGCTCCCAGTCTGCAGAGGTATTTGCCTCCCTTCCAGGCCCTATTCAGACACCAAAACACTACACTGCATGCTAAGGGCCAAGACTGGCCCTTTCCAGTTTCCAATGTCTGCCTCAAAACCAGGCCAAGGCAAGACTCATATGACTTTGGGATGCTGCACATGGCCAGGCTAATGTTGGAAGACTGGGTATCCACCTCTGTGCAGAGCAAAAAAACCCCACCCCAAAACACCAGCTCCAGACATCTTTCCCTGCCAAGAACCACGGTTTTCATGTATGATGCTGTGCAGGGGGGTGGCTTCTCTGAGAGCTAACCCGGAATCAGCTACAGAACCTAATAAGAAGCCATTTGCTACCACAGCAGGAAATCTGTGTGCAGCCTGAGCCTGTGTCTAAATGACAGTTTGATGGCAGGTTGGCACAGGCACACAACTGATCCAGCTGTGTGAGAGGTTGAGCATTGTCACAGGATCAATCTCTTCCTGCAGAGTGAGGTACTTGAGAGGTGCCAGGAATATCGTGGAATGATGTTTTGGAAACCAATTGCCTCAGCAGAGACCCCATTATGTTGATGCAGCAGCAAGAAACATCCCACTTAACATCGTGGTGTGAAAGCCAGGAGGTTTTTCTATGAACCACAAGCAAGAGATACATCTTGGAAGGTAATCTGATGTAATGACATCCCATAGTGTTTGTGCAGGATTGTGGCAAAGCTTCACATGGCACTTGGGTCAGAATGGAGCTTGTCATAACTTTGTTGCCATTCCAGTGCGCAGCACTGCAAGAGTAGTCCAGGTGCTCAGTGTTTCCAATACATGCAGCAAAAGCTTTCCTGAGCTTTGGACTGCTCTCAGTACTGTCAACCTAACATGTTCCTTCTGCTAACATGTGTCTGTGCAGCCGAAAGAAAAGCAAAGTACATTTGAAGGGAGGGAGTGGGGAGAAATGTTATGAAATAAAAGATCAGAGGATCAAGAGCACTTTTGAGGCTCAAACATGCCACACACAAGCTCTGGGCCTGTGGTCAGCCGGAAAACATCAGTTTAAAATTCCACAATAGCCCTGGTATTTAATCCTTCTAATGCAAATTCCCCCCACCCCAGTCCTAGATCGGCACTATTATGGTGGTGGCACAACCCGAGCCTTTAAGCCCTTTTGAAGTATGCAAGAGTCCCTGTTTCTCAGCAGGAGGGCTGGGAAGCTATGTCAACAATGTCAAAAATGTTCCTGTGATTACTGTACCTTTCTGAGCAGAAACCAGGAGAGAAAGCAATTAATGCCTCCTAATCTGGCTCATAAATAAAACTTTTTCTCCATGGAGGCATCATCTCTGTAGCCCCTAATGAGGATGGCTCTTTGACACCTCTGAGCCTGCAACAGTGGGAGGAAGGACACCCATAATATCCCTCTGTCCAGCACAAGAGTTAGATGTACATTTCTGCAAATGAAGCCACTTGTCTGAATGAAGTTGCAAGCAGTACTGTGTGCCTCTGTGATATTCTTCATGGTTCAGTTCCCAAAGCAGCCAGATATTGTGTTGTGGTCTTGGCCAACCTCTGTGCTGAGCAGCTGGATTCCAGGATGTACAAAGGGTGAGGCAAGAGGAAGGAGCCAGAAGGCACATGTGTTGACATACAATCGTGATGAGAACTGTAGACCACTCCAAGTCAGACAGAGGGAGAGGCACAATGTATATTGGCAGGTAGTCCAGCCTTATCAACAGTTGAAGTGCATGCCAAGTATTTCCACCAGCCTCCCCTGTATAAGCAGGGTGACTTCCTATCAACACCAGGAGCGAGACCTGGGAGAGCCAGGAGCTTTGCTTACAGACCAGTTCTCAGAGGTTGTCCAAATGTGTCTGCATTGCCCGGTCACTCCAGGTCTTCAGCACACAGGTGCTTTGTCCTTGGGTATTCTGTGGGCTGCAAGAGGAGCTATCTGCTCCAGAACTGAAGAGAAGCCTCCTTTCTTGGGTGAGGCATCTCCACTAGAGACAAGACTGAGCTGGAGCAGAGCTCAGACTATCTCACAGCCCTGCATGAGAAGTGTATGTGTAAAGAGTACTCGTACACAGGGAGGGAAACACATATGCGTGAATGGGCTGAGAGGATAGAACAAATGAACCATATGGGAGAGGCAAGGGAAACACAAAGATGGTTAGATTAGATATTAGGAAGAAATTCTTCCCTATGAGGATGGTGAAGCTTAGCAGAGGTTGCCCAGAGAAGCTGTGGATGCCCCATCCCTGGCAGTGTTCAAGGCCAGGTTGGATGGGGTTTTGAGCAGCCTGGTCTAGTGGAAAGTGTCCCTCCCCATGGCAGGGGGTTTGGAACTAGATGATCTTAAAGTTCCTTCCAATCCAAACCATGCTAGGATTCTGTGATTCTATGATGGCTGTGTCTTCTGAAAGTGTGGAGGGCTGGTGGGGTCATCGCAGAGCATAGATAAATACCTCAAGTGAGGACAAATAGGGATGTGATGGGATGAACCTGAGACAGGAGAACAGATGATGGTGGCAGATATACAAGGGGGAGACAACTGAGTGAAACCCAGGAAAGCTGATCTTGCCATTGCAGGTCTATGCCTGTGGGGTGCTTGGAGGTAGAAAGGGCCAAAAGAAGGGATGGAAAGGCTGGAGAGGAGTTAGTCATGGTTATTGTGGTGCTGATGGAGGTAATCCACACCACCTCCTGCAGGAGGTCCAAGCATCTGTGGATGGTCCTCACAGCTCCAAGTGACAGACTGTGGGAGACAAAGAACCTTATACAAATCTTTTTGCTCAACAATAATGCCAAAATTAGCCACTGAGGTGTAACCCAGGTCCCAGCCCTGTGTCTGAGATCTGAACCCTCCTATTGCTCTCCAGATCCAGCACCTGCACGCATGCATGGAAGACAGCCCAGATGGGAAAGGAACACTTAAGGCATTGTTTTCTCAGCATCAGAATGCCAAGCCATTCCCATGGGCATGCACTACCCTTGCTAAGCTCAATGCACCTTTCAAGGAGAAACATGCTTTGCCAAGAGCTCCTGTCCACAAGGACCCAGTCCTCCCTCATCCCTATGCAGTCCTTTAGATGAGCCTGCAGGAAGCATTGTAGCTGTTTAACTTCAATAACATAAAAATCCTATCCCTAACTGATGGAGGGATAAACCATTTTAGATCCAGCTAGGGCCTCACCCTGTGAGGTGCCGAGTTGCCAAAGGGCTCATTCTCCCTATGTGGAGTGGGGGGTGATGCAGGAATTTGTGATTCAGGAATTTGTGATATTTGTGATTTCCCCCCTGTTGACTGTGCAAGGCTGCAATGAAGCCAGGCTTGGCACTACCGTCCCCATCAGCAATTCTGCTAAGAGGAATTTGAGTTCTTATGGTCACTGATAAGATTAAACTCTTTGTTGCAGCTGGCCGAGGCTGTAGGCTGTGTAAAAGCACTGCTGTGAGGGCAGAATGAAGGTAGTTTGGTTGCTCTCCTTGGGAATTCCCACACTTGCAAATGTTTGGATTTCATCTTGGCTGCAGTCTTAACTCCACGCTTGCTGGTGTGTGAAAGGCCTAATCCTGTGGATAAAAAGGACAGGAGTTCTCAGTTCACCTCTGGCTCCTCTTCCCACCTTCAGGGCCATGCACCAGGGTGGCATTGAGCGAGGGGCCCAAGGACCCCAGGGAGGGCAGTGCTGGTGAAGAAGAGTCAGGAGGATTTTTGGCAGCTCTTCTCTGCCATTTTCCTCTCCTGGTACATAGAGGTGTTGCTGAATCTAAATTATGGGGGTGTACCCCATAACCCACTCCAATATTATAAATTAAAAAAAAAATCTGTTTATCAAATTAACTATGGTCCTGGCACCATCTCTGAGGTGTGCCCAGTAAACTATATTTTCTTCTAACCTAAAGCCTAGTTTTTCTTCTGCCTCTGATTTGCTATGAAGTCTAAATGCTAATGCAATGACTGGCCTCTGGCAGATGCACCCTGAGAGACAGAGGGACAATTCACTTCACCTTTTGTGGGAAATACCTTTCTTGACCTCACAGACCACCCATGGAGCAGATGTTCTTGAAAATTTAGGAGAAGATAACACTGTGACTTCGGGCTGTGAGATATCCAGTTCTGAGACATGCCTTGGACACAGGTCATGGTCTGGTTGAAGTGGGACAGAGGGAAATGCGAAGTGTAGTGCCAAGCTAATACTGCTTTCTGAGAGCACTGCTATTTCCTTGCATGAGGGCACTGGGTGTGCAGGAACCATATTGGGCAAGCTGAGGTCCCCCATGCCCTTTCCACTTGCGCCAGGGAGGTAAGGTATTCAGGGACAGGTGGGCAGCACTGCTTCTATTTTAAGAGAATTATTCATAACAAGCCCTGCCTGCTCTGAGTGCCACCTTGGTCCAGAGAGCTGCCTGTAGGGCACATCCACACCCACTGTAGTATCCTGTGAAGTAAGACAGTGCTGTGAATTGGGTTTACAGACACCAAGATTGAGGAAGTCTTGCTTGCTTTTGCAGGTCAAGGCCCAGGTGACTTGCCTGAGGTATCACAGAGAGGCATTAGGGTAACAGGGAGCTAACCAAGGTTTGCCTGTGCCTGGGACAGGGGCTGTAATCCCCACTCCTGCCTCTCTGCTGCCATGGTGATGTCTTCAAGGGGCTGCTGGGTGAACAGAGAACTGGGGTGCTCTGTCCTACTGGGATAGCCATGGGGGACTCCCTGCAGAGAAAAGAATAAATGAAATGAGATATTGGCAGAGCAAGATGTAAGAACAGGTGCTATCCTATGTCAAGTAAACAGAGTAGGTGTTGGAAGACCTTGTTCCCAGCCTGCTGGGGTCTAGTCCCACTTACGTAGGTAACAACAGGGACACAATCCCATGACTTTTGAATTTCACATGATTTTAAATGGAAATTCTTGGAAACAATGTGCAAAGCAGTGCCATGGCTGTGACCTGCACTTCTCTATGCAGGTCTGTTAGTCTAGGCTACAAAGCAGTCACCATCCTGCTATGGGAGTGCTCTCAGCCCAAGCTGGGTATTTAGCCATTCCACAGGGCACTTCCCATCACTCAAAGTGCTGGTGCAGACGCTGGGAGCTGCAGCTCTTTGAGATGGGGTCACACTGCAACCTGTGAGGCTTCAGCAATGCCATATTTCAGCAGGGCTGCCACCAGCAGAGGTCCTGAAATACCAGTTTTAATTAAAAGCTGTATTTTCTATTGTGCTCACAGTTCATACATGCTGACTACTGCTCTTTCACCTCACTGGGCCTAAGTCCACACTCTTAAAATACGTCATGTGTCAGTCAGACAGAGCCTGTGGGGCATACTACACTCACAAGCCAGAGCTGGGTTCAATCAGAGGAATGCCTAGGAAACAAATGGAAGAGGACAGAGGGATGGTAGGGGCAGTTGGGGGAGGTCCTGGATGGAAACAAGGAGAAAGAGGAAATCTTGAAGGCAAGTGGGTGAAAAGAAAGAAAGAAAAAAAAAAAAAAAAAAGAAGAGGTAGGCAAATGAGGTAAAAAAAAATCTGTGGTAAAGAAACACCAAAACACCAGGTGCCTTTCTTGGGATCGGTATATTTGAGGCATTGAGTATGCCCAGAGCTCTCCTCATGTCTTTTGTGAGCTTCGATCCATGTAGAAGTGCCTAACATGGAGAAAGAATGAACTGTTGTGTTAGCAATGGATAATAAAAACAGATGTATAAGAAGTTTATAGATTTACATGAAATCTCTTAAAGACTACTGTGGAACTGGTCTTGTAGTCTAGACCTCTAGTCCAGACCTTTTCCTGCCTGCTACAGCAAGTCACACCAGCCTTTCTGACTAGGAGAACTTCCCACTCTTTTCTAAATGTTTTGCAGTCTCTGCTCTCCATTCAGAGCTCTGTCTTTCCAATGCAAGGCTGGCACTCCTCAGCAGCCTGTGCATGACCACAGTGTTTCCACCAGTGGCTGGCTGGTCTCTGGTACTCCTCTGGTGCTTTGGCACAATGGTCATGCAGGCTGCCTAAGGCAAGCACCTTGCAGCAGGCAGCAAAGCTCTCTGGAACATGGCCCAAGTCTAGCTGGAGCTGAGAGCTGGTGACTGAGACATAATGGTCCCTTTCTCGCCCTGCTTAATCCAGTCTCCTGGCCACACAGGTCTGGCTTCCTGCTGCCTCAGTGGAGAGGTATGAAAGGCTGCTACAGGCATGTCTCCAAGCGGCCCTCACAAACGTGTCAGCTTGCAAGTAGCATGTTTCCTCTGTCCCTTTCAATATGGCTCACCACTCTAGGGACTGCCAGCCTCTCCAGCAAGCTCGGCTAGTGGTTTCCTGGCTTGAAGTCAGCAGCTGTGAGCTAGAAGAGGTTGGGAGCATTCACATAACACATGGGTGCCCTGTGAGAGGGGTGGCTGTGGCCCTGGGGAGGAGGTGTAATGCAGGGCAGAAGGTCACAAACTCGGGATAGCATCTCGCCCTCCTGCTGATCAGGGAAGAAGGTAGGGCTGTGCCGCCTTATCTCCCATCACCTGTAGATGGCTCTTTCAGACCCCGGTAAGGCTGGAGCAAAGCTACCTCAGTCCAGCACTCCTAAAAAGCTGCCAGTGATACGGCTACAGTGGCGTCCAAGAAGGAGGAAAGGGGAGGAAAGTGACCCCCCTGTAACCTGCAAAACTATGTTTGGCTCACATGGATGCAGAAAGGAAAGCTTAAATCCTGTGCCTGCCCCTTCCTCTGACTTCCCACGCCTAAACGAGTGGTTGCTCGGCTTTCCCGTGATGACATCACAGAAGCAGAACTGTTGGGAATGACCTCACACTCTTGTCCTCCTGACTGACGGGGGTATGGGGCTGCCAGGACACATGACTGCAGGGCTTCAGTAACACAAGATGGGAGCTATTTGCCCCTGCTATATTAAGAACATTTCACGGGCTCCAGCATCTTGGTTTAGTTCGCTCACTGGGATCTGGTGTCAGCAGTTTTGAAAACACTCCTCTCTCCAATAGCAGTGGAAATTTGTAGGGTCCCTGTGAGACCGATCCAGCACCCACAGGACTGCCTGGAGTGCCAGAAGATGCTAAACATAGCACTACTATTTTTGGAGACGTTAGGTGATCAGATAAGGAGAGATGGGGGCAGTAGGAAAGGGAGAAAGTCAGCTAGTAATGTTGGGCAGGGATAAGTGAGAAGGTATGGTTGAAGGGTCTCACTAGTGGGCTCCAAAAAGGATCAGGGCTATTCAGGTAGCTGGCTGCAGAAACCCACTTCTGCAGGGTTCCCAATGTAGCTTTTTAAGTCAGCTCCCGATGCATGCAGAGTATGTCCTCCTCTCATATCGAATAACCAGGCTTAGGTAAGTGACCCAGTCAATGCAGTGGACTAAATGACCTTTGCCACTGAGAGCAAAGATGTACACTCACTTTGCAAGTGACTTGGAAAAGTTTTAGGATGTTTGCACTCAACACCTACTTGCAAATATGCTTCTGCTGGAGTTCATACAACATCCCACAGCTCTGCCGGTGGAGTGTTCCTCAGCTAAGGAAGGGTGAAGTAAGCTGGTTTAACTTTACTGCTAAAACTGTTTTGCACTAAAAACTTTGCACTAAAGCAGATGAGGGAGAGCTCACATAGAGTAACTATCAGCCAACAGGCAGTGACTGGCAGCTGGGCTGGGTAGTAACTTTGCTGGCTCCATGTAGTACCACAAAAGGATGTTTGCCTCTGCCCTGAACAAATCAGTCACTGAAATAGCCTAAATCAGCTCTGGAGGCTCAGACATATGGTCTGTCATTGGAGACTGCCATGTGTCAGCTGGGCCAGAGGAATGGATTCTGTGCGTGAGCACCTCACATAGATGAGGTGAAGGGTGCAGGTTTCACCTCTGCCACCCAATGCATTTAAGTCCTCAGCTGCTGCAGATGAGAATCCTGGGCATGGCTTGGTATTGCAGCTCACTTGATTTCTTGGAGCTCAGGAAGCCATTACAATCAGTTACACTTATGAGCACCACAATTAAAGCAGAAGAGCAAATGAGGAAATGGAAAAAGCAAATCACCTTTATCAGGTGGACACTGCTCCCTTTTTAATCTCAAGCTCATCGATTCAGTGTCTAGGCAGGCAATATTTCTCCTGAAAGAAATAGATGTGAGGCCATCTAAGGCATGGGGGCTCTTCCCAGTCACCTCAGTTGCAAATTCACAGCTTTGCATTTAGTTCTCTGAGTTTGCTCCTGGAACAAGAACAATTTCCCAGCACTATCTGCTGGGAGAGGAGAGATTTATAAGCCATCTGGCTTCTGGCTCAAGTGCCAGCTGAGTTTGTGCTCTGGGCACGTCAGGAGCTGCTTGCTTCAAACAAAAGGGAGAAGCTCCCTCCCGAGGATCTTCCACTCTGCAAAGACTTCCCAAATGGCCTTCCATTTTCACATGATTTGGGCATTCAGTATGAGGACAAGTAAGCCCTGACAGAGATATGCTGCATGGTCAGGCACATGCTTTAGAGACAAAAATAAGTATTGGCTTCATTTCCATGTTCTCTTATCACTAAACTCCTGGCTTCAGCCTGGCATTGGCCACTGAACGGCTCCCTGTGCCAACACTCTGGACTTAAGTAAGAAATAATGCTTAAGAGCTGGGCAATGCTGTTACTGTGTCTCACTAAACCAACACGGATGGGATAAAACCTATGAAATGCTCCCTAAAGGTTACTTTACTCACTCCTGCTTATTCTGCACCTCCTGCCACGGCCATCTCACTGGCTCAGCTGATGGCTGCGTGGAGAAGTGCAATGCCATGTACTGGTGACTAGGAGATGGTGGCTGTTAGCACAAAGCACACCATTTCTATTGCATTAATCTGCAATTATTGTGCAATTAGGAGCCTATATTTGTGTAGCTGGGGGTCATGTCACTTTGCAGTTAACTGATGAATGAATGTTAAAGAAGTAATGAGAAGAGCAATCTGGCCTTGTACCCAATCCCCATGCTAACCACATCATCATATGGTGCTGTTAGACACTATACCCAACCTGTATTGTTCACAGAATCACAGTATGGTTTGGGTTGGGAAGGATCTTAAGATCATCTAGTTCCAACCCCACTGCCATGGGCAGGGACGCCTCACACTAGACCATGTTGCCCAAGGCTCTGTCCCACCTGGCCTTGAATACTGCCAGGGATGGGGCATTTACCACTTCTTTGGGCAACCTGTTCTAGTGCTTCACATCCTGTTCCAGTGCCTCAAATTTCCTAGGTTTCTTCTGAGAAGAACACTGTTTTTTTGTTTAAATGGAGAAGGAAAGATCACTATGTGAAACCATGTGTTCAGATCCCCTGGAAATTATGAGCTGTCCATCTAAGTCCTCTTTTTGTGCTTGTTCTAAATCTGCTCTTCAATAATTGGATACAATTTAGAAGTCATTTTGGGATGTTCATTGGCAAAGAGCTACCTTTTGTGTGGCTGAGAGGGCAAAGCTCCCATGATTTGGTCTCACAATCAGCTGACACTTCCAGTGTAGTGTCTAGTTGTAAAGGTTTCTGAGTATCCAGAACAGAATGTTACTTTGACTCCTGTTCCTCACACTGTGACTCACTTATGGATCCGTATCACCCCATCTCACTCATCAGGGCTACAGAAGTAAAGGTTAGAAGCACAAGAGCTTTAAAGCCTCAGCACTCAATTTAGAGTTAGACGATGCAGAACTGGATGTTCCCCATATGACCCTTCTACGTAAAGCTCCAGTAACAGAGGTCTCTACCCTAGCCAGACTTTTCAAGTGTGTCCTGCCAATCCTCTTCCCTGCTCTCCCAGTGCTGGAGAAAGGCCTGGACATGGGCTTAGTAAGGTCACCAAGGCTTTTTGTGGTAGCCTTAGCTAGGTCACTTATTCAAGCAAATTTAATCACAGAATCAGTTTTTTTCTAGCTCCAAGGAGGGCACAGTGCAAGCTTGATACCTTCAGAGACAGTTGTTTCAAAGAACCTCCTATCCAAAGAGAGGCTATTATCATCTCTCATTTTTAGGCGCACAGATTTTGCAACCTGAGTTTTAAAGGAGCCTCTCAGATACTAAGACACCTGCTTCTAATAGCATATTCCCATAAGTCTCTTCCCTTAGGTTAGACCTCTGTGCATCCTATGGCTTGTTTTTTAAATGTGTAAACCTTTCCATTCCTCTGATACATAGAAGAAGCACACAACCATTTTATGCCTGTGGCTGGCAGCAGAGGTGAAGCTCAGGTGAGGAACACCACCAAACATGAGTTTTCCAACGATTCTGGCTGGCAGAAGCTAGCTGTAGGAAGAGCAGGCATGTTGTTTGGCACTTAAACACAGCTGCGCTCAGGTGTCTGTGCTCAGTGGTATGCAAATGTTCACACTTTCTGCAATCCTTTTTCTTTTTGTTGTTGTGGTGTGGATGAGTTTTCAGTGCATGGATGGGGAGGTCTATGCCTAGGAGTTTGTACATGTGGCAGCAGAACCTCCCGTGTGCTCGTCTCAGCTAATGACAAAGAATCAACTTTGATTAAAGTTCATTTTAACATTTGAAAGCACATTTTCCTGGATATATTAAACTGTGGTCAAACATCATCCACATGCTTTGCAATGGCCTCATTAGTAGGAAGGCAAAAATTATGGATGTTTTGAGCTAGAGCGAGGGTGTGTCAGGCCTTTGGATCTGAGTGTGTAAACAAGGGCACAACAGATTTTGTGAGTATAAACTCTGCAGACCTATAAGACTAAACTCCTGTGACATATTTATGTTTCCTCATACACAAATCACATTGACTCTCACACTCTCCTATCACGTGGAGTCACCAGACTTCAAACGGAGTGGAGGAGGCAGCTGGATTCACTAAACAACATCTTGGGCGCTATGAACATGTGCCAGATAATAAGGGGAGAATCGCAATTAAAATGTCAAACTGTATCACATTTCCATAACAAAGTCAGAGAGGATTTCCCCCTCTGTGCCTTTCCTTTCTGTTTAACTTGCTTAGGGAGCTGAGACTGCTCTTTCCATTCTGTGGTTTTCAACCCCTGCAAGACATATGAGGTATATTGTTCTTGCAATGTTTGCTTCCTTCATGAGATAATTTGTTGAACACTTGAGCAAAACTGTGTAATAGAAGGAGCCAAAGTTGTCTCAGAGGAAACTATTTAAAACCTCCTGCTCAGTGTGACGCCTGCTTACAGACCTCTGCTCTTTGCTCTCCACTAATAATACCTCCACTTTGTTCTCTTCAGGATCTTGGAGGGCTTTATGAATGTGCTACAGTCTTGCGAGGTATATAGAGCTGATCTGTGTGTGAAGCAAATAAGGGAAACTTTAAGGTGTTTTAATGTGTTTTAATGTAAAGGGAACTCCGATGTTGCACAGGCTCACTCTCAAGATCATTGCAAAGGTTGTATTCGACCTTTAAACCTGACTCCAGGCAGAAGCTTGAAGCTGTGCTAAGGTTGTCCAAGACTCAGATAAAAATAGAAACTATGGGGAGCTTCAGGTGCTTGGCAATGATAAGAACCAATTTAGACCTAAAAATTAGTATCTCTATCAATTGTTCCCCTCCTGCCCACCTGGAAATTATGTGGGGTCTTGCCAAACAGGGAAGAATTAGATCCTAGAACACAAAAGAAAAGTTTCAACGTATCAACCAAATACCATCTACTTGGTGAAAAAAAATGCTTCCCAGGCAGATTTTTCTGCAAATCCTTAATTGAGTGACCACTTGTAAAATGTCTCAAGGCTATCAGTGATATGAGAATTATCAACTGTTGTTCAGTGTTTGCTATTACATTTGACATGCAACTGGGAAACAAGATGGAGGTTGCTTCCCGTGGCAGCTGGCTCTTGTCCCCTTGGAGAATATATCAAGCTCTGAGCCAGCCCTTCCCAACCTCCGTAAACACATCCCTTGCTTTTATATACTGTAATAAAGGAGGCCTCACTCTCTTTTGCCTGGCCGTGGCTGCCCTGGCCTTGCACAGGCACATCCAGCAGCTGGGTGTAAGTTTGAACTCTGGGATTCCTGCAGCAGCACCATCTGTGAAGGAAAGGGTGTGGAAACAGATGCTACCGGGTAATGTCTGAAGCCACTGAAGTTGCCTCCCAGCTAGAAAGCCCCAGGCAGACAGCAGCCGGTGTTCCCAGGCAGCCTGAAGGCCACGGACTTGCTGAGCAGAGAGTCATTGAAAATGATTTGGCACGGTGTTTCTTATCATGGAGCTGACCTGGAAGGAGGCTTCAGACCTTTTTGTAGCAGAGCACTGTGGAAGCCCTCCATGGTGACATGCACGAGCACCCATTCACTCCTCCTTCTATAGCCCTTCTGAAATCCTTTCCCCACCTGACACTGAGGGAACAAACACTATGGAAGAAAATTGGCCTGTTGAAGAAGAGCAGCAAGATCTCTCCATGTCACTTGTATGGGTATGCTGTTGCAGAGAACTTTGTGGCATCTTGTGAGCTCAGCTATTAAGCCAAAAGGGAGAGGAAGTGGTTAAAATGGATGTGAAGTATCTCTGTTCTGCTTTTATTCCAGTGTTGCAATGGACTTGCTTGAAAGAGTGGTGTGTGAAACTTTAACAGGCAGCTCTGCTCCATTGCCACCATCACTGTTACTCCTTTCCTCTCCATCTTCTCTGCACACACCACCTTTCCATCCTGCCCCATCTGCTCCAGTGTTCTGCTCTCTCAAAACCAATCCAGGGTTACCCACAACATTTGATGAGGTTCCTCCATGGGGTTCAGCCATCAGATTACAGGTACCTTTTTTTGCAAGGACAGTTTCTTTATGCAATGTGTGAACTCACTGTGTCTCCGGAAGGCCCCCACAACTACCTGTAAGTAGTTTGTGACTGTAACATGACAGTTTGCATTTCCACCTACTGCCTCTTCCAGCCCTTTATAGTCAAAGTTATCCATGTGGAGGTGTCAGAGCCCCTTTCCCCAGCTGGTCCATGTTCCCATGCTCACGTTTGACCAGGCACCAGTGACCACACAGCTGTAGCAGCCCAGGAGTCAGCTGGTGTGACAGGATGTTCTTCTTCAGCAGACCCTGAAGTCCACACCATGCTTTTCCTTTCCTCCCCTGTCCAGCTGTGAGGTCTCCAGCCCTTGGAGCTGAAACTACATCTTCCTCCTTTCAAAGCCAGGTCACATTGAAATCTCCTGTCCAGCTTTTGCTGGTAGATGCATCTCCCTGAAGCACTCTCGGCCAGGACATCTGTTGTATTGTGTCCTGCAGTAGTATCTCATGAGTCATCTCCATCCTCCCGCATAATTGCAGGCACAAAAGAGCTGGGTTGTGAATTGGTTGGTTTGGGCCCATGAGCATCACAGAGATGTGCGTCACCCCCTCCCACGGGAAGTCTCTGTAGCATTTAACAGAAAAACATAACCCTGCCCATGACTGGCAATTGCTCAAGCAGGTGGTGTCTGCTGGGGCTGCAGCTCCTTTCACTAACCCTGACCATCTTACAGTTCCCTGTGTTCCACCCATCTGCTAGCTGCTTCTCTGCCTTTCTGTTGGCTCCGGTCAAGTATGGTGATTGTCACTGATTTGAAGCATCCTCCCAAAACATGTTGAGGTCTCAGCATGGCAAGGGGTAAAGGGAAAGAACCCAGGCCCAGGCAGCCCCAGGCCAAGCACCAGTGGCCCCCTCCCTGCCCAATCCAGCAGCAGTTTTATTTCCAACTCCAGTGAAGATTTTAGTGTGATACACAGTGCAGACACGTCCAAAGGTGTTGTACCTGTGCTCCTCATAGGTGTCTCTCTTGAAGGTTAGGAAAAGGAAAGACCAAGGCTGCATTTCTATGCTTTATTTTCTACCTCACCTTTCTCCACACGCCATGCTTCATCCCTGCCCTCAGAACAGAAAGGTAATTCTCATTTCACATCTTCCCACAGCAGTGCCCCACATGCTTGTCCCTCCTTGCTGATAAAGAGCCGTGATCACAGGTCCTCTCGTGTGGAGTGTCCCCAGTTTAGTTATGATATTTCATCATGGATCCAAGAGCCATATGCGAAGGGTGGCCAGTGAAACCATTGCGGCTTTGTTATCAGTTTGTTATAAAGAGATAAAGGGCCACAACTGCTGGCTTATCTTAATTATCTGGCATATGGGTAATCCCACAGAACCACCAAATCCAAGCCAGGTACCGCAACTGAAACTACCACTTTAGCTTTTGCTGTATGCAGGCTATTTGGATTTTTTGAGAAGGCTGGTTTTTGGTTTTGGGTTTGTTTTTCTTTTTTCCAACATTCTGGTGTATATTTGGTTTCTCATTGAAAAAGTGAAAGGGGAGGCAAAGAAAGGAGCTAACACTGGAAAGCATTGTTTGTCTCAGCAGTCCCCTTTGGTGGTGAGAGGGTTTCTGTTCTGAGGGGACTACCAATGTTTATCCCTGCTGCTGTCCTGGGCATCCTCTGGGCCAAGCAGGAGCACAACACAATCCTCAGCCTGGCAGCCCAAGCTGTTAATTTGCAAATGGAGAGCCAAGGCACACAGATTTTGGTGCAATTCTCCTTCCCAAGTGCTCTTTCTGAAACTAGGACCAAGCAACATATTTTCCAAGTCACTCAGAAAGCCAGTGTCAGAGGTGGTGGCTCTACCCTGACGTCCTGCATCCCACTGCAGCTCTAACAAGAGTGCTTGTCCACAGCACCCCATATATTAATAGGCTCCCCAAGTTGCCAAGCACCCCACATATTAATAGGCTCCCCAAGTTGCCAAGCACCCCACCAGTCCTGTCCTCTTGCAGGTGGAGGCTGTTTGCATTGGGGCACCAAGGCTGGCTCTGTGTGAGCCCAACTTTCAAGGTCATGTGGGGAGCTTGGGGGAGAGGAGGGAACTGGACCCCAGCCGCTCTAGTGTCAGGTTAGCACCACTGCCACTGCATGGGTGAAATATTTCCCACCATCTGTGCTGCCTTCCTAGAAACAGGAAAGTCACTACTGGCCCCTCTCTGTCTGCCAGGCAGGCACTGATTTCTTTTTTTCCCCCTGCTCTCATTTCTCATGGAGTCAATACAGAGAAGCACAGCTCTGAGTCCCTCCTGGACTGTTCACGGGTATCCCGGGAGACCTCAGCATGGTTATAGAAAAAGGCTGTATTCACTCATTTGTACCTCTGAGAGAGGACCAAGGACTCTCTTCTGCAGGTGAAGCGCCAGAGCTGCTCCTGCTCATCACTCTTGGACTAGCCCCAGGGAGTGGGACCAGAAGCAGTGCTGCCAGTCTGGCATGACTAATGTGGGGCTTTGCCCAAAGGGCCCTTATCCTCTGCTAGATTATCGTGTAGCATCAGCCTCAGTTACCAGACAGAGGTAGACTTATGCATGCCAGGCCGCTGCTGCTCTCCAGACTTGGCAGAGCCTCACCTTCATGCCCAGCAAGCCTGGGCTGGAAGGAACAGCATTTCCACAGCTGCTGCAGGCCCACAGCACCTTGGCTGCACATCTCCCCAGAGGGGGTTAGGTCAGGCCTGACCAAACCACCTCATGTGTCTGGATGTGCTTAAACTCCAAGCCTGAAATCTCCACTGTGGAGTTCAGTGCAGGTACTCAAAACGCCTCCTTTTAGGAAAAAAAAAAAAAAAAGGAAAGAAAGAAGCTGAGAGAAAGAATATCCCCCTTGTTTACTTCATTCTTCAGCAGGTAACCTTGTGATTCTGTGCTATTTTGGTGCTGACATTCCTGGGAGCTTACCGTAATAAGAAGCAAACACCACAAACTAAAATAACAGCACGAACCTAAGTGCAAGCACTGGATTCCCACCTAGAGATTGACTCCTTTCCTAGGGCTGCTGGGTCTGTGATTCAAGTGAATGGTGGGGAATTAGTGGGGCACTTGTGAGGAAGGGAAACATGAGTGGGGTCCAAATGGTCCAAAAGACTGTGATTCCCGCACAGCAGTCTCTCTTTGCCTGATGCTCAGTCTGCACTGTGAAGCAAGGCTATGGGCTGCCTGCAGAAGCATGATCCCCACAAGTTTTACATCTTTCATACTCTCATGTCTTGTGCGCTGTGTTGCCTTTGGCTATATGCTGCAGCTACCACTTCAGTTAGATGGTCGGTGCTGTGCAGCGGCAGGGTAAAAATGCACTGACTGTGGTGCAGCTACTAAGCAAATGCACAGAGGAACAACAGGCAAGTGAGCATGTGATACAGATATATAATCCACCAGCAGGCCCGGGAGACATTGTGTTCCACCTGATGTGAGGAGCAGTTGTCACCCAGCCACCCCTCTACCTGCCCCAGGCCCTGATAGCCTGTGCTAATAGACTTTGCTGTCTGTGCAGATCTCTGGGGAGAAGCGCTTCAGCTGGCTGGATTGCTAAACCCACTCAAAAGCTGGACTGAAACCTCAGTGCAGTCTACTAGACTGAATTGCAGCGGTTTCTGGCTGTTGCTTTGGAAGAGGGCAGCCACTGCACAAGATTTGCTGTTATAAAAACAACCCATTTTACTTTTCAAAGCCCTGCTGCAGTTTTATGGGCAGGAAGACACACTTCTCCCCCTGTGAAACTTCGTGACATTGGATGGGGTACAAAACAGAGGCAGACTTTCTCTTTAATGGCCATCCTGGAGAAGGCTGTGCAGCATCCAGCCTATCACCCAGCAGAGCGTCCTGCAGATCCCGTTATATAACGCAACCCGAGCTGCTGCAGGACCCCGTCTGAATTCACCTGATTAAATTATTAGCCTCATGTCCTGGCAAGCATCTCACAAGGCTGCCTTGCGAGCTCCATAAATGTAACACCGGGTCTCGGGTGTCAGAGCGAGAGGGAAACGTAACCCAGCCTAGAGCCTGTGCCCCTAAACCGGAAGAGCTCTAAGCCCACAAGAGCACAGAAGCCACACGATGCTGTTGCCTGTCCGACAACGCCTCTGCAGCCAGCCCGATGCAATGGCACCTGTCCCCAGGGGCTGCTGGGAACACATTTCCTGCACACTGTCTTTTTGCACATTAAGGATGTAGGGAGACAGGGTGAGATGCACACTGGTGAGCAGACTTCATGCAATTCCCAGCTGCCCCTCTGCAGGCACTGCTGGCAAAAGTATTAGGTCTGTAAGATGCCATAACCCAGCAAAGCAGAATTGCAAGAAAACGCGGGGAAAATAAGGGCTGGGTGGACTTTGCAAAGATCACTGTGATCTCTTTGTGTGACTGAGGATGGATTCACGTCTACAAAGTTCAGCTAATGCAAAATAACCTGTAGAAAGAAGCTGCATAGCCTAACACAATTGGTGTTGATCTCCCATGAGTGTGAAAAGGCTGCAGTGTGACTGGGCACTATCCTGATTATAGACATTTTCTGCCTAGGAGATACCTGGAGTTTTGCCTGCAAAGAGCTTTGTATTCATTTCCCTTGTTTAAAATGTGCTCAGTGAGGACAAATCTGCTGTTTTGTAAAAGGTTTTCTGGCTCCCAAGCAGCCCAGTGGCTGAGTATACAAGGCAATCAATGTTACAAGCACTGCTTATGCTGCACCCTGGTGCACTGCCAGGATCCCACACAGATCAACCTGACCCAGCTGGAGAAATCATTGAGAAATAAGAGAGAGAGAGAGAGGGAGACCGAGTGAGAAGAAATCCTGAAATCTCCAGAAACACAATGTTAAACCCTCCCACCTGATCTGCAAAGCAAAAGCCAGCCCAGACCAAATATAAACCAAGGCTGCACAGCCAAAACAATTAGACCACAGAAGGTCAGACAATCTGAAATGTGCATATCGCAGCAGGGCAGATATGCCTGCAGACAGCTCATGAAGGAGACGAGGAGGAATGATGTCTTTCTGCACAGACACATTGGGGATCCTCTCAAAATCCAGTCCTCTTGGAAATCACAGGCATGACTAGCCTGGAGACACAGCTGTTGGCTGGCATTGTTGTGCCTGGCAGCAGCCAGCCCAGATGCATCACTAGCTCTGTTCCTCCCTGCCCACACTTGGATGTCACTGCAGTTTATAGTTGTGTGGCAGGAGTAGTGGAAGGGCGTCTTTGTGGACCCCAGCAGACTTACACATGAGGCAGGAAGGCGAAAGCACTAAAGAACTTTAGTTCATGTTGAGTTCTTACCCACATAACATGTCTGATCCCTTTAAATCTTACTAATCTAATAGTAAATCCTGCTATAGCAAGTGCCCCAGCACTGCCAAAAGTGTTTTCTCCTATTTAAGAGAAAGTCCTAGGACAAAGCTGTCCCTTTCCCACACTAGCAGGAGGAAAGGTAAATGTATTTCTAATGGAGAAGTTGAACAGTTCTTCCCAGAGTGGCAAGACTTGCCACATTCTCCTGCTCTGCAAAGACAGGATTACTTGTCATGGTGCTGATGAAAGGGTTGAAGCTGTTAACATCTTCTGAAAGTGTCTGCATGGGTAGTAAGCTGGAGAGTTAAGCAGTCACCACTGGTCTCAGCTTCATCTCAGACCTCAGTGGGACTGTCCCTTTAAGATGTAGCCTCCCATCAATGCTACTCAATAAACAGAGACCATCCCTACCCAAGTCTCCCTTGTAGTCCCTTAATGTTCCTCCTATGGAAACTGGCATGAAATATAGTTATATCAGGCCAGCCCTTTAGGCTGTAAGGAGTCTACCTTTCTCTGACCTAACTTCTGACAACCCCTCTCCTGCAAAAAGCATCTTCATCTGTCTATGTTAATGGTACCCTTGAAACCATGACACCATCACCTCCAGGTGCTCCACCAGTTCTGTACTCCCTACTTGTGTTGTGGACAAGGGGAGTTCACAGCACTGCAGCAGCCAGAAATTGCTCTCTCTTCAGACAAAGTTTTATCATTCTAATGTTTTTGGATTCCAGTACCATCCTGAAAGACTTCAGCTGCCTGTCCAAAAGGGAGGATTAAGTCTGGAGCTCGTAATTTGAACGCCATTCTTTGCCAGTCCAGCTGAATTTCTCAGCTGTTCTTTACCAGATAATGCACAGCCCTTTAATTTCATGCAGAGATGTTTAGCCTATGGTGTTTACAGTCATATGTTATCCTTACTATGACAACACTGAAGGGAGTGTCCCTCATATAATGATAACCCCTGCATATCTTCTCAGAAACACTGACGTTTTCCACCTTGTGTTCCTGAACAAATTCCTTCCCAGAGCCTGTGTACATACACTGCACAACAGTGAAAACATGTGCAACCATAGTAGCTGGATTTAAAATTCATCCCTTAGATCCAAGACACGCAGCCTGTATTCTTCTGTCTTGTCAGGGACTTGATGGCTGCCCAGGAAGAAGAAGGCAGGCTCATTAAGGAGTTTTGCAGCTTTTCAGGGGAGATATTACACAGCTGTTCTACAGAACCCTGACACAGAAGCCTCCCTCCTCTTGCTTTCCCAAATTCCTCTGTGCTGCATTCACACAATCCCTGGTACAAGATGGATCTTTGTCTTCTCACACCATGATCATAAATTTCAAGCTATGGACACTTGTGAGGGATGTTATGGTGGGCCTTTGGTGACTCTATATCCACCAGCTGCTTGAATCCATCACTGTGTAGACTGTATAGCTCTTAAAGCACCTGAGAAAATTCCTGCCTAACTTTGCTAATTTGCCTTGGAGGCTGTGTTCACATGGGATGGAGGACTACTGAGGTGTGTCCACATGGGATGGAGGACTACTGAGGTGTGTCCACATGGGATGGAGGACTACTGAGGTGTGTCCACATGAGATGGAGGACTACTGAAGTGTGTCCACATGGGATGAAGGACTACTGAGGTGTGTTTACATGGGATGGAGGACTACTGAGGAATGCTCACGTGGGATGGTGGACAGAGGTACCAGGGGATTCAGATGTGTTCTGGGGTATCAGGGTGCTGAGCTCCTGAAGCGCAGTGACAAATCCAATGCCTGGTGTTTGGGTTATCAACTTGCAATGACGTACTGTTGACTTCCACAGTATTTCCCATTTGTAGGTGCTGAAATCAGGTGCTTGTTCAAGGATCAGTTCTTTTATTTAAAGGTGCAGTTGCTGGGGGCGTGTGAAAGGGTGAAGCTGCTCTAGCTCAAACAGCAGCTGATGAACACTGAAACCCCAAGGCAAACACCACTTCTGGTTTGGGGATGGGTGAGTTACAACTTGTTATTTCAAAGACAAAAAACTCAGAGTGGAAATGAAACATGACCTCAAACATACCCTAGGTGATAATCCAAGGGGAAGTGAATAGAAGTATAAAGAATTGATAAAAAGTGAGTTTATCCACATTTGTACAATTTGTAGCAGGTAGGGTCCTGCACTTGTTTGGGGACTGCAGTTACTACAGTAACAATAATGTGAAGGAAAGAAAAACAGGCGTGCCATGATATAAAGAAAAGGTGTGAATAATGGCGCTTCACTAGTAGCAGTGTTTTAGCCAACGGGAACTCTTCTAAATGGATGGCTTAACTCCATGCCTTTACTTTATGGTCTGCAAATATTTGTCTTTGAAAATGACAGTATTTGTGGGTACTTGCAATTTTCTTTGACAGCTGCTAGCAGTAGCTTTCCATAGCAAAACAAACTAGGGAAATGTAATTTCCTGAGGAAATTTCCATGAAAATGTAACAGGTAAAACCTGGCTAATGTTACCCAAAATGTTATGTTTTGCACCATAAAAATGGCTTGCTTCATTGAAATTAATTTCCACCTGGGCAGACCTACTTCCTTTTTCATGCTAAAATTACACCAAGGAAAAAATAAAACTGAAAAACAACCCAAACAAAGGAAAAATAGAAAGGGTTTGTTTTATGAAAGTACCACCCCAGAATACTCCAGAAGGCCAGCAAAGAGAACAGGCTTCCCTCCTGAAAAAAACACACAAACCTTGGGAGTAGGGGGGCAAACGGTCAGGAAAAGATAGTTGTGATACACAATCTTTCCTTTATTTGAAAGGATAAAGGGGAAGCTGGGGCACTGATAGATTTTGCTAGTTGAAAAGTGCCAAGATCTTTCCAGGAGTCATACAACTGGCAACTGCAATCAAAATGTTCAAAATGACATTTGGAGATCATTAGAGTAATAGAAGAAGAAAGATCATAGTGAATGATGATCTAGTTAATGGGCTTCATGTTCTGAATAAACAGAAGAACAAATAGACACTGAACAAAACCTTGTGTGTCTCTCATATATTACAGCTGAAAAAGATGATTCAGTGCTAATCCAAGTAATTACAATAAAGGCAGGGAGAAATCCGTAGCCTTTTGTGAGGTACTAAACTGACAGATTTGAAGAAGTGGGCAGACAGGGCTGGGTTACAAATGTATGTGTCTCCAGGCCTGACAAGAACAGCGCCCTAGGCTTTCTGACTTTGCACTGTAGTCTCCTCTCTCACCTGGATGTGCTTTCTGGAGGAAACAGTGGGAGAGTCTCTCCTGAACAGAGGCTGCTTTGCAGTTTCTAATCCCCTAAATTCCCTTTGTCCTGCTGCCTCTAAATCTCCTTACGTGAAAACATACCCTGCAAGGTTGTAGAATCACACATCTACAGTGTAGCTTGAGTTGGGCAGGCACCTCTGGAAATCATCTAGTCCAACCCGCCTCCTCTTGGCAGGATCAGCTAGAGCAGGCTGTTCAGGGCCACATCCAGATTTTTCTGAAACATCTCCTGACATGGATGGAAACTCCATTTGGACAACCTGTTTCCAGCTCTCCCTTACTGACAAATCCAAACATTTTTAGCCGCTGGCTTGCAAGCCCTCTCACCGATAATCAGTGAACTAAGGCTGCTCTGATGGCAAACATCTTGCTGATGCTACAGCAAGAGAAGACCAATAACCTACATGCAAATATATGCTAGAAGCCCTGTCTATGTAAGGTTCAGTGAGACGTGCAGATCACCACACAATGTGGGAGTCATGCCCATGCATGCCCCAACAGGGATAAAGCCCAGCACTTCCACAGGGTTAGTACCCTCAAGGTCACCACAGCAGGGGCTGACGTAAGGCTGTAACCTTGGCAGGGTGGGAGAGGGGGAGAGCAGCGTTTCCACTTTGTGGAATAAATAATACCCAAGGCTTCCCTGATAAGAGGGGCTGTATCAATAGAGAACTTTATTCAGAAGGTTAATGAATTGATCTGATCATTCCTGAGATCATCTATTAGTCCGGTGCTTGCCCATGAAAGAGAGCTGCCCTGGAGCATACGCTGCATATCAGTGAATCAAATGTGCAAAGAAAGACACATGCCTGGAGAGAAAAGGAGCCTGAAGCAAAGCCTGACACTGAACAGCTGGACAGAAGCATATAATAATGGAAAGCACGTTGTGAATGCCACATTATCCAAATAAAACAGCACAGAGGAGATCTAGAGAGATGAGAGGGACATGTGGTGAGGATGTAAGAGCTACCATCTTATTCTTTCCCAAAATAGGCCATAAATATTCTATGGAACCCTTTGTGACAGCAAAGTACTCTGAGCCTGATTTTTATCCGAAATGAAGTGTCTGAGACACAATAAGAGAGCGGGAGCTCAGTATCAGACTGGAGGAAAAATGCCTGTAGTTGAAGCCCTCCCTACAGCTCCCAGCATAGTGGGGTTTTCCCCAGAAATCACCCCTAACGCGTGTGCCTGTGAGTGCCAAGGGGAAGCATGTCTTGATGCAGTACGATGGCCACCAGTGCTCCCTGGCTGGGCTCAGCTCCCAGGAGCCTCCCTTGCAAAATCCCCCACCACACTTAGCACTAATTGGTACCTTTGTTAGGAGGCTTATCAAAGAACAAGAGAGTAGATGGGGTCATAATGGCTGAATTATCTCCTTGTTCCTGGAAGTGACCCTGCTGAGCCGAGGCTGAGGCAACTTGACAGGTTGCTGTAGTGGAAGCAAATGCTGCTCCTCCTCATGTTGTAGCACTCCTGGACATAAAGAGGGCTTAAGGCTCTGGGGCTGTCTGTTGAGCACTACGTGCTGCCAGCGCTACATTTACTGTAACGAAAGCAATAACCGTGTAACCTTGTCCATGTTAAAACCCCCCCACTTTTGACAGTATTCACTATCTGGGTTAGGAGTTGCCTCTGTGGCTGAAGGGTGCCTTAAAAGACTGAACTAACCCATTGGGATTAAATCAGGCCTACGGCGTCCAAAGGGAAATGCAGGCTATGCTGATGCGATCTGTACAGGCATGTGTCACTCACGAACCGCAACAGGTTCTGGTTGTATCTTGAATTATGGTCTAAACCAACTCTGGTCAAGAAATACAGTTCCCTTCTCCACTGAGAGTGTAATATGGGAAAAAGAATGGACCTGCTGCTCTGATGAATTATAAGGAAGGAGTTTGCCTGTGGTTTGTCAAGAATGGTCATATTGTAATTATTTAATGTTGTGACTGATGTGTACATGAGTTTAAGACAACGGTTTGCCTGAACTATGCTGGAGCCCAAGAAGTTAGCTAGTGTGTTCACATCTACCTTGTCTTTGGCGTAGGCATGGTTTCTGCTGACCACATAGACACAGGAAGATGCACTTTCAGTGCTATACACCTGGGAATCTCAGGAAGGCTTCTTAAAGCAGCATGGTAGATGGTTTAGTGTGGCCAGTGCTCATTTTTCAGCTGCTTTGACAGCCCATCCTTTACTTTGGAAGCACTGCTAATGGATGTTAGAGCTAGACTAACTACAGCCACATCTCTGTTCATGAGCACTGTGTTTGAACCTGAATGGGTGATATATTTGCTCATGCTTAGACTCCTTCTGTGTAGTTATAGTAAGCGTTTGTGCCTAAGTTGGAAGGTTCAGCTCTCCATTCAGCTGCTGAGTTCCACACTTCTTTGGACACCAGATTGGACCGAGAGTATGGGTTCATTCAGTCTTCCTGCCTGGCCTCAGCCTGAAAGCCCCATTGCCTGGTGTGAAAACCTCATTGTCTGAGTCATTTATAAAACAGAATGGGCATGGAGAATCCATCCAATGGTATTCTGCTCAACAGCGGCAGATCTGACAAAACCTCTTGGCAGTGTCAGCTGGGGCTAGATAAAAGCACCTGGTAAGCTCATCAGCCATAAGGTTGTAAGGTCAAGGAGGAGATAATCCCTCTGAGCCATGTCAATGGAACAAGCTTATTTCCAAGCTCCCCCATACACTGATGGGGTCAGAGCTCCACCAACACTGTCAAGGAAGAGTATTCCCACTCATCCTCACTCTCCAGTGTGTGCTGCTGTCAGCTTTTGGCTCACCCACAGAAGGCCTACCAAAACAAGCTGTGTCCCACTCTCAAAGCTCTTATTGTCTTCACTGGAGATTTCATGTGAGAGTGTGCCATATGGAAGCAGGAATATCACTGACTTCCTTTGGAGTCATGCAGAACACTGTGTCCCACTCCATCTTCCTGCCTTCAGGGCCAGTCTTTCTCTGAGGGCAGGTCTGAAAGTTGCCAGCTTGTGAAATATAATCGGGACATTTCTACGCTGTCCCTGTCATGCAGCCTTGAGTTCAGGGACACGTCGAATTCTGTACTTGGTTTGCCCTGCGTTTATGTCCCACATCGGGGGTGTTGATTAGAAGGGTGAAAGTAATTGCAGCTGCCTTTGGTTTGGCACAGTTTAATGCATTGCTTTCACAGTCTTTCTCCTCTACAAAATGCATCCCTGCCCTGAAAAGTAAAAGTGGCTTCTGGTTGCAAAGATTGCATCTGCTAGCCAAAAGGTATAATAAAAACCTCAGACTGGCATTGTCCAGCAGCTTCACTGAGGGGTGCAGCATCCTTTGCATGCCTGATCAAAAGAACTGGCGAGTAAGCTTAATGAATTACACTTAGAAGTGTCTCTTTAGGGATCTTATGTTATTTTGGTGTAAGAAGAAAGTGGAGATGGCATTGGGATCTCCTATTGCAGTTCAGCAGAGCAAGAGAAAAGAGGTGATGCTCTTCCCGTAAATCCTCATTTTTCAATCTAGTCCAACATCATCTCCACCTTCCCAGCTGTATTAACTATGAAATCAGCCAGGCCCCTTGGATTCTGCAGGAAAATCCTGCTCCAAAAGGCCACACAATGTTTGTACCTGAAATTCTGCTTTTGTGCAGACGCCAGCAAAAGCTTTTCCTGCTAAGCCAGGCTGTGCTGTTTTGGGCTCCTCTTGCCCTGTTTCTCATTGATAATCAGGTAGATAAGGGAGAGGGTGCATTTTTTTCATCTCTGGAGCTACATAAAGAAACGATTTTTAGCTTGGCAGCCTCACTGGAAAATAATTTAGATTCAGAGAAAAACAAATGTAAATTTTTGGGGTTTAACTCACAGGCAGAGGAAGGGGATCAGTCTTATTGTTTTCAATTGACACAAAATGTTCCATGTGATCCAAAATGAAATGCTTAGCTACGGACACATGCGAACAAAGGCAAAGAGGGGGTAGGTTATGCAACTGCATAAGGAAGAAGTACTTATTACCATCGCAGCCTTTTATCTGTTACAGAGAGTGCAATGAGAGATGTTCATTTCCAAAGCCCCTGGAGCCTGGTGCAAGACTAGGTTAGGCCTGGAACCAAGCAGCTGCCCTGAGCATGGAGCTCCAACACTCCCTTGCCCATAAGTCCCAGGCTCAAAGGGTTTCTGGGCCAAGGCTGCTCTCCACCTCTTCATCTTTCTTGCTGAAAATATTATCGTTTAAATACTGTTCGGGCCAGAAGACATCCCTCTCTATCCTGCTGGGTTAGGGTACTGTCCCAGGAGGTGGGAGGCAGGGCTGCATTATCCCTTGCTGTGTGGGAGTTTAATCTGGGTATCCTACACTCTTGAGACTAGACATAGCAGTACAATTTGAAGAGCACTGCAGATCTGTGAAGCCAAACCTGGTTTTGTTTTTTATTTAACTTCCCAGCTATCATCATTCAGAAAATAGAGTACTAATAATGTGTGAGGAGTTTCAGGACAACTAAAACCACATTTTTAGAGAATGTATTATTCTCTGGAAAAATAATAATTGTTCAGGTCTATTCATGAACACACACTTAGAATTAGTTCCATATATCTGGGAAGGAATCATTTCAGCCTCTCTTTCGAAACAGAGCAATTGTTGGTTATGAAAAATAGACCAGGAAAATAGGATGACACACAATTGGAAGTGCTTAGAACCTAATGAAGAAAATGTTATTTGCATTGGTGCCAGCATCATTGATATTAAGTGAAATGCAATTTCATTCAGCAAGCTTCTTCCTGATCCTATTGTATTCACCAGTGGTTTTGCTTATGCAAAGAGGATGTGCTGCCTATTATAGAGCTGTCTTTGCCTGTGTTATACTGGTAAGGGAATCCACTCAGCCTGTGCTGTGGGATCCATGATGTGCTTCATGCAGCTAAGTGTGGGACATGTGCTTGGTAAAAGACAGACTCTGTCCTCAAAGTGTTCCCAAGTAAAGTTAGAACCAGATGCAGCAGGTGGCAGAGAGACAAACAGGCAATTCATGATGGGACACAAGGCAGCAGCTAAGTTAGTGCAGGGACCCTAGACAACCTTCAGAATGAAAGGCTTGGATGTGTCTGGACCACAAATCACCTTGCTCGTAAGAGAACTGAGCTGTGGTAATACAATATGCCTGTCCACAGAGCCGCAAAAATGCAGGAAGTGTGAAGGGAAGAAGAGCTTTGATATAAGGAAAAAATATTGTGAGGGCAATTAAACTCAGATGAGAGCATGAGGAGAGGAAGCAGGAGTACACAGTAACACAGATGACTCCAACCAGCCCTGCTACTTCCCTTTCCAAGAGAGAAACTCTATTACAAGCTAGACTTGAAAGGATAAAAGGAAACACTTCTTCTGGCAAGGCTCTATGTTGCAGTTGATACAAACAGTTTAGATTGAATGTGTGATAGACACAGGATTAAATTTACCCTTGCTGTAACTCAGGGAATGGACCATGTCTTAATAAAGCATGAATAATGCTTTACAATACATAATGCAGTTACAATACATAACACTAGCAATACACATGGTTTCAAAGCCCAGGCTAGCCAGGGTGAGATCACAAGCACTACCAATGCCCAGCTTCAGGGCACAGGATAATCAGCCATGAAAGGGGCAGAGTAAGTTATCTCTACTTGCATGGCATTTGGGTTGAATTAGGAAGGGGTTTGCACCTTCCCATTAAGCGTCAATTATCATTAGCTGTAGATTTGGTATTGGACCATGTGGACAATTACTTTCTCCTAATGTGGTCTTTTTCAGCCTCTTTCTCTTTGAATACGCTGATCCCAGGAACTTCCTTCACAGCTTCTCTCAAGTGGGTTTCTAGTAACATTTTGTCAGAAGGGTGGTGTGTTTGGCTTTTTTCTTTCTCTTGGTGTCTGTGGGCAGGGTGGGCTTTATTTCTGTTGTTGCAGGACAGGATTTCTTAGAGCATGGACCAAAGAAGTATTGTTTCTTCTGATGAACAAATTGCTAACAGCCAAACAAAACATTGCAAAACTAAACAGGACAGAGCGTGTGCTGCACTTCAAGAGGTTGGTCTTGTTGTGACAAGAACCAAAAGTAAATGTTAGCAGAGGACAAATCAGAGAGAACAAAAAGCTGCCTTCTCTCTGGCTCAGTCAGAAATAAAGTCAGTCTGATGGATGGGTCATCTCTATGTGCAAGACTTTCCTTTTGTTGTAGGATCTTGAGTAGGGATCATTTCTCCCTGAACCCATTGCCAGGTGAGTTACTCTGCTTAGTCCATGAATGTTGATCATATCCTTCATTAAATGGAAAGTAGTACTCTGTCCTCAGTGGAACTTGTTTCTCCCCCTTCCTTGGAATTTCATTCTCACTCCCCAGATGAATCCCCCTCTCATGCTTCTATGCACATTAGGGAAACCATGTCTGCATTACCCAAACATTTGCTGTGTTACTACACTGGGGAGCAGGGAACTACTCTGCTCTTTCTCTTGCCATAAAAGGTCTCAAGCAGTATTAGATGCCTGCGGTCTCCCATGGACCAACCACACTGGAGGTGACTGCACAATCAGCTACATCCCCAAGTGACTATTTAAAGGGATATTTGCAAACTCTGCTCCCTGTTACCTCTGCCACCACTAGGGACGGGCTTCCCCCCAGCCTGGCTCCTACCTGGAGCTTTCTATATGCCTGTGCCCATCCTGCCCTCAGCTCTTCCTGCTAACTGATGGACCAGATCTGCTGTTGGTCGAGGCCTCAGGAGCACATTTCATGCCACTCCACATTCTGCTGAGCTATTCCAGGTGAAGGCTGCACTTTGACACCCAGGGTGCAGAGTCAAGGTGTTAGTAGAAGACAGGAACCACTGCTTCCAGAGTTGGGTCATATTGACATTGCAGCAAGTGAGGTTCCCAATCCAGGAGGCAGGCAGAGTCCAGTCCCTCTGTTGGCTTCATTTCAATTGAGACCACAGGAGGGAAAGACAAATGGTGGAAAAGGACCAAACAAAAAGGCAACACTTGATGTCCTTGGTGGCAGTGATGAGCTGGGCACCAGTAAGATAGCAAGTTCCATTCCCACGAATTTGCCAACAGTCATACTCCAGAATAATGTCTTCAGTTCTGACCCTGATGTTTCTAATATCTGGAGAGTGCTCAAGTTGACAATGTATGGCTCAAAAGGCAAATGTGTGTACAGCTATTATCAAGAATGAAAAGAGGAAATACAGAACATGCCTTTCATCATGGATGGGATTTACTGCCTGCCCCCACCCTTCATGACATAGACATGAGATCTTCCCTGAGGACACTTCTCATTGAGAGGGAAAAAAACCAGATGGGCTGATTTTTTATTTTTTATTTTTTTTTTTTAGTGCTAAGAGCTGCATGATTCAGTATTTAATTAGATGAATATAAACTTCAGCAAAGGCAAGTCTGGAAGGCAGGAGGGTTATTCTTGTAGTGTAAAGATGAGAGGAAGCAGTGAGCAGGCTGCAAATAACACGGAGTTAGAAAGGCTAGTTTTGGAGGATTTCTAAAGAAATAAAGTAATTTTAATTGTGTGACAAATTTCACTGACCTTTTACTGGAGACGAATCTGTCTTTTATCTTTTATTTGATTTTCTACATAGATCAGCCCTTTCAGTTGAGATCATTTCAGCTCTTGGAAAGGCATTGCAAACCTAGCTGAGACAACAAACATTTGAACTCAAAACCATCTTTTTTTTGACACAAGAATTAAGCTTCATGGAGTGATTGATTTCCTAACACAATGCATCACAGGATACTGGTCTGTGTCCAGAATCTGGCCTGCTGGCTTTCTGTCTCTTATGGTGAAGCAATTCTCTGTTCTGCTCCTTGCTTTCTTCACGCTATGCTGGCTGCTTTTATTATTTCATTGATAGAATTCCACCTGACTCTATTTTTACAGCTCTCCCTACTTACAGCTGTTATGCTGAGTTTAATTGTAATGCCTCAGCCAGCTCATGATAGGAAAAGGGCCGGAAGGGCTGTCCCCGGTTGACAATTCCAATCCCCTGCTATTACAGACAAGCGCATCCTGTCATAGCCTTCATAAATGCAGCAAGCTCCATCATCAAGGAGCTTTTAAGGTAACCTTTCTGGTTGTCTCGCTGGAAGCTTGTTTTCCACCTCTCTTCCCCCTTGGGTGTTCCAATTATTTGTACGTTATTTGTGCATTGCTTTGTTTTCACAAAGGTGGATATAGAGATGGCTTATAAAACCCCTCCTTTTATAAGTTTGACATGTAGTTAATTCTTTATTGTTGGTGATTAATCTGCTGGCAGAGCATTCAGAGCAGGGTAATTTATAGAGTAATATGGAGCAATCAAAGCTGATGTTGATTTAGTCCTTATACCAAATCAATGCCAAGGTACGTGACTTCTGGTCCGCTCTCCAATATTTCAATAAAGGTGACAGGATGAAATGCATCCTGGCATTTGAACAGAATTTAACAACTACCTCAGCATTGTTGTATCTCACTATAGAGAGCTGAATTTCACTCACAGAGAGCACACGCTGATGTATGTAACACTCTGCTTTGGGCTTTAAAGAGCATTTCTAAGCACTGCAGAGCCAGACTTTCTTTGGAGTTAGAGAAATACATGCTGCATGTGCTAATGCACCACATATCAGTGTTCACTAATACTCCATGGTGTTTCATGTAGAGGAAAGTTTCTAGAAAGCAGATAAGACAGAAGAATTTATCTACAATCAAGAAAGGTGTGAAACACAGGCTGGGAAACAGCTCCAGAAGTTCAGAACTTGCCTAGCCTGTTTTTGCTATGAGGTCTTGGAAATGCCTGACCTCAGGCCACTGTAACCTGAAATTCTTACAGCTTTCTGGGGAACAACACTGATGGAAAATCCACACTGGCTTAGCATTTTAAATGTGCTCAGGTTACTGGTCAGTTTCTAATTTACTAACAGAAAATTAATCAATAAAAAGGATGTAACCAACTACAAATACCTGTCACCAATATTATGTATCTGGGAGGTACAAATCATATGCTGTCATTTTCCAGCTTAGTGCTAAGTCAATATCTAAACCACATAAACTGCTGGTATATCATATTTTTGTAAGGAGGTACCCAAATAGATTAATGCTCTTGGTCTTGCAGTAAAAAAACCACATGGGAACTCATCAAGAAAGCACTCCCCTGCATAGTAGCAAGTGGAACATGAGCATTCACAACCAGCTGTTCACTACAGAAGCTTTTGAAACTGTGAATAACTGGAAGAAATGAGAGGCACACTATCCATTCCTGCACAGGTAACAGGAGGAGAAGGGACCCCCTGTCCCACTCATGGAGGGGAAGACACTTGCTTATGCTATGTGGTCCAGCTTCCTGCAGAGGAGATCAGAACTTAACTGGATGCACTCATTTTAAATGCAGAAAAGAAAAAATTCAGCCACAGGAAAGATAGTGAGTAAAGTTAGTCCAGGATTTTAATCAAATGACAACAGCAACAGAAGATACCAAAACTGGCACATTTTTGTGGGCAGAACTAACATCTCGAAAAGAAATTGATGTTAGTCTTGGGGCATTATGTCAAACAAAAATATTTATTTGGTTTCCAGCTGTTGAAAGCCAAATGCAATTACACTTTTAGGAGCTGGGCACTGAAAAATTCAACCCAACCCTGGAAAACTTTGCTTTGCAATCAAAGTAGTTTTTCTACAGGCTCCCCAACAAAAACCTGGAAAACTTTTATATAAAAGCTTCAGTATAAACTTGCAGAAACAATGACCAGTTGAGGTTGAAATTCATATGGCTGTTCTCAAGGTCTGAGAGGTCTTCAGATGACTGTAGTTGGGAGGTCACTACAGGATCATGATGTTCGATATCTTTTGCAGTCAATGCAGAATCCCTTGCAGAGGATCTCAGGGCTGCAGCACAGAAGATATACTTACTCTCCTTTTGGAGGAATTTTATATAACTAAGTCAACAGAAAAATACAAGCACAGAATGACTGTAAAACCTCAAAGGATCAAGGATAAAATGAACAAACAAGTCTACCCTACCACTCCATGACAGTGCATGTGTAGACCATAGTGACTTATTACGTTCTTCAAGATGTAAGAACCCCAAATGCATGTATGTCAGTACTACTATCAATGTGAGAGACCTGACTTCTGTACACCCTCCTTTTCTACAGTCCCCAGCATAGCTCGCTGTGTTGTCCAGGGAAGAGAAATTTCTGTTCAGCACAGCATGTGCATGTAAGTCTTACTGGAGAGTAACAGTAAATATTCCCTTCAGTATTTCCATGAATACCAACAGATGTGAACAGATGCCTGAAATTAAGAAGATGCTTTGCAGAAACAAGACTACAGTCATCATTTGAGAGGATCCACACTGACACATACCCCTGGGTTTTGATACCTGGGACTTGCTGCCCAGGACTTGAAGAACAACAGCCATCACTGCCTGCCTGCTGAGCAGATAGGTAGTATGGAAGATGCATTTAAGCACTGGTAGAGTCTCACAAATTCCACTTGGGATTTTAAAGAAAGGAGATGCACTTCTGCACCCTACAGATACTGCTTGTTTCTGTGCCAGAGGCTGAGGAGTTGCATGTGCCTTTCCTCAAAGCCTAGCATAATATCCACATCGTTCCTACATCTTGGATCAATGCTAAGTCTCAAACAAGCTAGATTTACTTCTCTTCTTGTTACTGCATGGAATCTTGCTAAGTAAAGCTCCAGTTTCATGTGTGGAAATAGCCTTTAAAATTTATGCTGGTCATAACTAAAGTGAATGTCTGCCACTGTTGTTTTTGAGGGAGTAAAACCAACACCAACTATTCACAGTTCTACACCCCTTCTTCTCTTTTAGCCCCCTTTCCTTCCCCTATGCTCCCTGGGTACTCTCTTGATAGAGAAACAGAACCGTAGATTTATGATCAATTGACGATTTTACTACAGGTCTCTCCACCTATTCATGACCACTGTCATCTGAGTTACTATCATCACTATCAATTCTGAGGTTTTTGTGCTAAAATCTTTAGCATTTCACCCAATCCAAGGCCTTTTTTTTTTTTTTTTTTTTTGATCTATCAAGGATTGTCTATTTCTCTCTGTGTTTATACAGTTCCAAAGATGATGGGGCTATTTTTGATTTATCATTAAGCATCACCACAGCAAATCTAACAAGAACAATATGGACATCCTGCTCCCACCTGCACTTCAACATGAAGATTTGTAAAGTATCAGATCACTACTGGCAATCCCTCTATAACATGAAACAACACCCCCCTCCTTCAACATTTAAAGTTAGGACATCTTTGTCTGAAAAAAAAACCAACCCACATTTGCATGACAACATCTGCACACTGTGTTCAGCTCAGAGGGAGAAATGTATTTATTAACGCCAGTGTGGAGCTTGCTCACAGATGTGAATATGAATAAGCTGTGGCATGCAGGTAACTCTACTCTGATGTTGTCAGATCTGTTAACCTTGGGTACCAGTGATAACAATAAAGCCTGTATTACACACTGTCATGGTTATAGCTGAACCCAGGACACACACGCAATCTTGGGTACCAAGGTCATCCACATGAACTTGCACTGACACAACCAAGCATGGGTATTCAATGATTGTGTGGTCATTGACCATAGTTAGAGAGGTCCAGTCAAAAGAACATGTAAGACAACAGGCCTCTGAAAGAACTGGGATCACCATCACAGGCTCTAAGAGCATTTGCTACAGAGAAAACATCATAAATCTGAGATTATCACTTTGCTATATTTGACAATGTTCCTTTAGAAGAAAGCTATCAGTTACAAAGGACACTTGCAGTAGATGGTGGAGGATCTCAGGTGCTTCTGCTTTCGGGAAGCAAGTGACACATCAGTCAATGATCTCTCCTCATCACTGATACCTCTCATTCCACTAAGCATCAGCCCTGATTTGTCTTTCCCCAGATGACACGGGCTAGATTTAGATGTTGAGTACACATCTTATCTATCAAAAGTTCTATAAATAGTTCTCACATCCATGTACAGTATCTTGCTGGACTATTTACAGCATGATCCAAAGCCCCTTGAAGCTAATGGAAAGGATGTCATTTATCTTACAGGGCTTCAGATCAGGCCACAAAACCTCTCGGGTATGTGACCATGCTCTTCTAGGCCTATCACAATGTACATAGCAAGCCATGGTCTGTAATAGGCTTCCATTTGGACCTACTGCATTTTCTGGCTGTGGGTAAACAATCCCAATGGGATAGAGGAAGAGAACAACACAGAATAAAAGTAGACAGGGACAAGAGTTGGAAGGAGTCCATTTTCTGCTTTAGTACATTTTCTCACCTATGATAAGGGAAAGATTAGAGAGAATGAAAAATGAAAGAGGGCAAGGTTAGGAAATACCTGGTGGGAGGCGCCAAGCTCTGTGGCTTGAAGTCTGTTGTCTGCACTGAGATGTGCTGGGCAAGTCTATTTTCTTTGCTTAGTATTTGTTATCGTGTCTCCTACCTCAAAATGGGAACAGCAAGTCCTGAGATGGCATTTACTCTCAATCCTTCTGCACAGCACATGTACCAGCAGAATTAGGCTGTGTAAACTTCCTTCAACAAAACTCCTGCAGCAGATAACATTATGTTTTCTAGAGCAGCAGGGCAGAGGGACAGGAAAAATGACCCAGCTTGAAGGACTGGGTGACATGCTATTCTGTTACTCCTCTTCTAGCCTTGGCTTTCTGATATACTCTGATATAACCAGCCACTGTCCATGTAAAGGAGACACGATTCCCTTTATCAGAACTGTGTATCAGTCATTTTCTTTGAGTCAGTGAGTGGCTGCAGATACCTAGTTTCTATGACTGGGGTTTTTCAGGAAGTGGGAGACAGCCCAAACAGCTCAGATAAAACCAAGCCAAGCCTGAGGCAATGTACTCTGTAGTTGTTCTGGAGAACATCAGCTTCAGTTTCCGCAGAACTATGGGGTCAGTCTTTGCTGCCCTTCCTGAACCCGTGCAACCGAAAAGGAGAGGACGATGACTTAGTACCATGGGAGACATAGTTCATTGCTTCAATACTGCAGAAGTTACTGGTTCAGCAACCAAATAAAAAGAAAGAAAAAATCATCACCAAATGTTTTGGTTTGGTTAGAAACAAGTCTCTTCTTTGGCTTCTTTGTTATGTAGCTAAAACATTTTTTAAATTTTTCTTCAGTTACCGAAAAGCTTTAAGTCAACTGAAAGTACAGCATGGTGATGAATGAGTGCTGTCTTGAGCTGACATCTTGGCCACCTCCCAGATCTGGGCTTGCACCCCCATGCACTCAACCCAGAAGTGAGTGGTTCTCTAGGACTTCTGCTGATGGGGTCAAATTGGTGGAAATAATGATCTTCTCCCTGGAGAAGGCAATTCTCCCCCATTCCCACATGTTTTAGCCAGCAAGCCAGAAAAGTAGGCCCTCCCTCCTTATTACATTAGAAAAACTTGAAAAGCGCGGGACCCTAGTTCACTGTTATCTGATCTTCTAGGACAGCTCATCTCCTCCATAATGAGCTGTTCAGAGGAAAGATTTCACCACTCCAGAAGATGCTGGAGGATGATTTGTGTCCTCCATCCCGCTGTCTGCCTTTAAGCTTTCATTGTGTTGTTTTTGCATGCAGTCCAGGGTTTCTTTGGTCTTACTTACAAAACTCTCAGAGAGCCTGCTTGAAGCCTAAATCCCTGAGGACAACTTAATGATAAGGTTTAGAAGGCTCTTTTCTTTTGAACTTCAGCTCCTCCCCCCACAGTGCTTTGCTCTGGACTGATATTAGGTTGGTCAGTGTAAAGGCAGAGACCACAACCCGGATCGTCACCAAATCCAGCCTCAGCTACATGGCAGCTGATCCCCACCAAACACTCATGAAAGAAAGTTCTTCCATTGACACCCCTGGGAGTTTAGTTCATGGATCATCACATGTATTTGCAACCACAAGCTTTGCTTGTCTTGTATGTGAGTCTCATTCTAGCTATAAACAATTCTGCCCTTGGTGGCTAAGCATAACTTGGCTGCCACTGTAATACACACATTAATAAACCTCCAGATCTGGTACAAGGGTCTATGTCTAGCATATATATGTCCTAAGGCAGCAGGTCTGTGCATAGTGTAGCAATCCAGGGAAGCTGGAAAACAAAAAAAAGTGCTGCACAGTGTCTAAAGACCTAACTGTATAAACCAATCAAAGCACTTAAGTCACCTGGTGGTTTATTAAAGTGGATAGAGATGTAAATAAGTGGATAGAGCTGTAGAGTAGATAAAGGTGGTTTATTTTTTTGTGGCCATGCTTTAGCCTGCTGTTACTTTTACCAACATGCTGGGAGGGATTTGGAACTCAGCCCTGGGAAAATTAACTGGTGTGTTTTTACAAAGCAGAATATAACCACGGGTTTTGGGGTTCCATTTTGGGGCTCCTCCTGAATTGCTCTTTCTCTTCTCTTCTCTTCTCTTCTCTTCTCTTCTCTTCTCTTCTCTTCTCTTCTTCTCTTTTCCCTTCCCTTCCCTTCCCTCCCCTTCCCTTCCCTTCCCTTCCCTTCCCTCCCCCTTTCTTTATTCTTTTTCTTTAGTTCTAACACTCGATTCTTTAATGGTGCCAGCATTTGGGGTATGACATTTGGGTAAATATTCACATATTGTTTACAAACAATAAAATATTCTACTTCCAGAGTAAGAAACCTCTGCAGTTTGGAATGCAACCCCATTTACCAAGGTACACAATCAGAGTGGACAGGCTCACATCTTCGGTCTGTCTAAAAGGTCTTCTTTACACTATCTGCAGTCTGCTCAAAGAATTCTGGTTCTCCTTTGTCTCAAAAACTTCCAGGGTAGAATCCTTGATCCTTCCCAGCAGCCTCCTCCCTGTGTAGTGCTGGAAAACGCGACTCTGCTACTACAAGTGCTAAGTTGTCTGCTTGATGCCACACAGCACTTTGACAGGTGTCATTTCAGGTGCTTGACGAAGTCACGCATGGCAAGCTTTACTCTGCTTAATTGTCATTCCTTTCTATAATGAAGTGGAAAAGAATAGCAGAGCAATTACCATTGCTCAAATGACTCAGGAAACCGGTAATGAGATGGAGAATCTATCACCACTGGGTTACCAGATCACATGTGAGTTAGGTGTGGTTTTGTGACCACCCCGAGCACCCAACTTAAGTCCAGCATTTGCCAAAATGTGTAGCATTAGTCTGCCCCTGTCCATGAGTTCCCATCCCTTCCATTATGCCAGATGTATGGCTTATGCAGCTGGGAAATTGAGTGCATCAGGTTGATCCAGCTAAATGCTCCACCCACCAGAAAAGAGGTAAAAAGGGAAGAGTTCCCTCATGTCTCTGAATCCCCTGACCTGTCTGACTGCTCAACCACACGATCATCAAGGAGCACAGGTGATGGGGTGGGAACACATGATGTAGGGCTGAGTCACCCCTTTCACATGTAGTATAGAATTAGATTGTCTTAAGCCAATGATGAAAGCAGAGAGAAAACAAAAGCATCTTTTTCATCTAGGAATTAGAAGTCTACCTATTTGTCATCATTACAGTGTCTGATATCTTTACAATAATTACTACAAAGCTAAAGTATAAGGCTCATATCTGCTTATTTCTGCAGCTAGTTTAAGCTAGTTTCTCAGATCCTTCTAATTAATGGAGAGAGAAGCTTCCAGAGAAGAATGCATCTCATACAAAGATGGGTGTTTAAGGGGACTGAGATATCTTCTGAAGAACAAAGAATCTTAGAACGGTTTGGGTTGCAAGAGACCTTTAAACATCAGCCAGTTCCAACCCCCCTGTCATGGACAGGGACACCTTCCACTAGATCAGGTTGCTCAAAGCCCCATCCAACCTGGCCTTGAACACTGCCAGGGACGGAGCGTCCACAACTTCTCTGGGCAACCTGTGCCAGTGCCTCACCACCCTCATAGTGAAGAATTTCTTCCTAATATCTAATCTAAATCTACCCTCTTTCATCTTAAAGCCATTCCCCCTTTTCCTGTCACTACAGGCTGTTTTAAAAAGTCCCTCTCCGGATTTCTTGTCAGCCCCTTCAGGTATTGGAAGACTGTTGAAAGGTCTCCCTGAAGCCTTCCCTTCTCCAGGCTGAACAAGCGCAGCTCTCTCAGCCTCTCTTCATAGGAGAGGTGCTCCAGGTATATGATCATTTTAATGGCACTTCTCTGGACCCACTCTAATAGATTAGATGCTCTTGACTACAGAGTAAATCCCTGCTTCACCTCCAGGACACCTGAATTTCACATCCTATCTTGCCCTTGCCTGGAGTCTGACTCAGAAATCTTTACTCTCTGAGGATGAGGATGAACAGTCCAAGCACCCTCCACATTGATGTATTCCTGGTGAATGCTTGTTCCCCTTCATCTCTCCTCCACTTCTATCTCCACTAGCACTGCACCTACATAAGCCTAACACTTTGTAATGGTGTGCTCCTTTCTCCCCAGCTCCCCCGCTCTCAACCCTTATTTCACAAAAACCTGCTCAAGTGATAACCACCAGCAGACTCCATCCAGCTCAAAGTAGATTCAGGAGAGACAAATAACAACACAATAGCCAAGGGCTAATCTAAGCAGTGCGTCCCCCTAACCATGGTGCTAGTCAAGGTCCAGTTCAAGCCAAATTTGGAAGAAACTAACTTTTGTAGTCAGTATGCAAATATGATCATAAGTCAATTATCTTGCTCCATAAATAGAGGACAGCCTCAGGCTCTTTGAGCTCTCCTGCAAGGCAGTGGGCTACATGCCAGGATCTCCCCTGGAGTAGGGATGCCTCTCAAGGTTACTCCTTGAGGTTGAGGGATTCCTTGCCACAATGGATTCTCAGTAAGTGATTAATAGCATGCTAAATTTTGAAATCTTAGCTAAGTGAAATAAAGACTTGATTGCATGTGTATAACCCTTTAGACATAAACTGTTGACTGAGTCTAAGATTACGTCTGGATGCAGCTACACCTAGACTCCTCTCTGAGGAGTAGCTTACAATAAAAAGGAGTCCTTTCTGAACCTCATGACTTAACAGGAGGGTCTCCCTGACAATTTTGTCTGATCTTGTCCTCTATGCAGTAAATAATAAAGTGTACCTTGCCATCAAATCTTGCTAAACCAGTGTTGCATTTACTGTCAAACTTTGCTAAACCACTGTTTTATATCAATAAATGTATTGCTACTTTTCTTCTACGAGTGAAGTACATCACTCGATCTGTGACACATTCTTCAGTGAGCTTTGGCTCAGACTTGTAAGGCCAGCAGCAGGTTCACAGAGGTAGGGTTTGTGATATCATAGTGATCACCCCAACAAGAAGATGACATCATAATCACTAGCTTTGTTGTTCCCTGCTTTCTGTCTGCAGCAGACTAAGCAGGGGTAAGTGCTGGGCACAAGGCACTCCAGATTTCTGAGCTCTGCCTGGGCAAATAAGACAGAGAGAAATTGATTTGGGACAGTAGGGGGAAGAGACATTATTAATACATTTTTACAGCTGTTTTCCCTCCGGAAGTCCTTTTCTGCTATCTTAGGGCAAGGTTTAAGAGTGTGTAACTTAAAAGATCTGGTATGGAGATTCTGATCATAAAGACTTAATTAAATGAGGTGTTTGGGGAGTTTAATATTACATCGTTGCTGACGGCTGGATGATTGTTTTAGTTGCCTTTGATCAACTGTGTGAGTGGAGGGTCATCCCAATCACTGCGGGCCTACAGTATCCGTCATCACCCCTCAGTCCTATTTGTCTTGCATGTGTATGCAGAAGGCCTGCTTTTGATGAACTGTGAAAAGAAAGATGAACTGTTGTAATGAAAACATTCCCTCCCCAAGATCCTCTTTAGACAACATTCAATTGGTTTGACCTTGTCCCCTCTCGTGGAGGACGGTAATGATTCCTGCAGATGGCGGGGTCAATGCTTGAAAGCTTGGGAGCCGGATTCTCCGTCTGCATTAGCTCTCCGACTATGCAGGCTGCAGCCAGGAAATGCAAGAGCAGCATGGGTAGGCATAGCTGAGATATCTGTCATCTAGCCGGTTGGAGTCCTCATGGATATCATGGGCTGCGTATTTATACTCGGGGGACTTTACCTAGTCTTGCTTTGCTCATGGCACACACATGCACTATCTAGCCAGAGAGAGCTGGATCTCCTGGGGCTTCAGGCTACACTCTGGCTAAAGCAAAGGCATGGCCTGAGGGAAGCCATTCAAGACATCAGCTTGTCTTCCTTTGCTTGTCCACCATGCAGCAAATATTACTAAACGGTCTGTTAGCTGAGCTAGTGGTCTCCTACCTTAAATCCTTCTTGCTCCGAAAAACCAGCCTTCTCTGATTATATTACATTTAGAAAAGTGACACACAGCCTTCATGTTCAACCCCAGTTTTAGGGACATTAAATCCCTGGATCAGCCTCGGGGTGAGGTCTCTATCCCTCTGACAGCTGTAAAGGTAACTGTTGGAAATGGTTGCCCATTAATCTTCAGGGGAGCTGAACAGAAGGACTTTCCAGTACTTTTACTGCTTCATAAGAGACAGTGGAAAGAAACAGCCCAGTGTATTACAAGGATTTAAAAATATTTGGAAGCTAAACTGGTAACTGCACACTTGGAGGCATCAAAGGGCGCATGAACTCTTGTACAAACTTAGTAATGACCTGTGCCTGGCCTGAAGAGTTACAGTGAGTCTAAGCAAGAAAGAGAAAGCTTAAATGGGGAAAACAGAGCACACGAGAGTGATGGGATTTGTCTTTAGCTGAGGTCAGTCTCCACTTTCACCTGAATTGTCTGAGGTTGTCACAGCACATCAAGCTCTTGCAGCCTTATAAGCTGGTCCACAGGTTCCCCAGCAGGACTGTGAAACTGGCTTTAAGGCAGTTTATCTTTTTCAGAAGTGCAGTTAGCCCATCCAAAAGGAGCTGCAGCTACTTCAGTAATTTAAGTCTTGTCTGTAGCAATACACACAAATTAAGTGTATGTCTATTGGCCTAATCCTGCTGTTTTCCTCTTCCATTTCAGGAGTTTCATGAAAACGCAGCCAATTTGTGCGTTGCCATTATAAGACACCCTGACACATGGGCATGGGCCAAATACTGACTATTCTTGCTTTGTGATGCTTCAGTGAAGCAAAAATGCCACCCTTTCTCCAGGAAATAGCACAGCTACCAGCATCTTGGTACCTATAATAAGAAGTCTTGCCAGATGCTGCTATCTGCAGCTCACAGTGGTAGGGGTGGTTTTTATTGCCTACCTCTTCAGCACAGGATCATGTAGGCATGACTCAATCAATTTAATCATGTTTCCTTCCACTTTGGGTGCTTTAGATGTTACTGCCTGGGCTAGCCTTACTTTCTCTTTACCTCTGCCAGAGGCACATGACAATTGAGCCTCCTGGACGACTGCAGCCCTGTCATTTACATAAAGTTAAGGGCTCTGTACTGAGGTACTTCAGTTTGACTGGTCTCAGTGAGATATGAGAGCAGCCAGGATGCTTCACTCTTGTACCAGCCCCATGGCTTGCCCATGCTACAATCTCCCATTGCTGTCATGGCGGGACAGAAGCACTGAACAGTGCTTCCCACCAAGGTTTGCAGATTTAGCTACATTCATTCAGGCGGAATTCCTCAACAACCTTAAAAGATATTTTTCCTCAGAAAGATCTACAGTATTAGGTGTGCAGTTGGCAGGCGTGGCAGCTGGGGGAAGATCAGGCTTGGGATTCCCCGGCAGGATTTTCTCCAGACAAAAAGCTTCACTTGAGAACAGTTGTATAAGAGGAGAAGAGGTCCAGCATCTGAAGTGGTGGTTCGATGAGGCTAAAACCCTAAGCTGGAATCATGAGGCAGCTGCGTGGGTAGCAGCAGTTTGTGGTGCGTGCGGCAACAGGCACTGAGAGATTACTTGCTCCAATAACTCAGGCTGGGTGTTCAGCATCCAAAGTAAACACCTGAGCTGCAGTGCTACACAAAGGCTTAATACCCTATATTCGTAAACCACCTTTCATTCAGCTGCATTTTAGAGCGTAAGTACATCTTGTGTACATGGAGCAGAGGGTGAAGCTAAACTCTTTGCCCTGAGCAGTGGTGGGAAGAACAGTGCCTGAACCCCAAGTGCAGCAGACATACCCTGCGCCATGCACATGGTTCCTGGCCATCTGGGATCCACGTGATCCATACTCCCAGAGACAAGGTGGGCACACACAATGTGACCTGCAGTCACGTTGGTTACATTTGTGAGAGAACACGAAGGAGTTAGGTGACTGGATCTTGCTGGGAGGAATATCCCCAAATATCGAAATAACTGAATGTTTTGGCACCCTCTTAAAAATCCTCCAGAAATACAACCACAAATGAAAACTAAACACTGAATGGGATCAGCAAAATCTTCATTGGACAACACATGAAGGTCGCGATCCCGCTCCTCAGGGCACATACTTCTCTGTCTCGCTAACTATTTCTAAAGCATCTGATGGCATTGTTATTCCAGCCCTGACTTGGTGCCAGTAATAGACTAGCGGGAAAACTTTCTTCTCCCTCAGTACATGTCAGCAGATATGTTCATAAGTCACATGTATATCCCGAGTATTGGACTACTGACCAAGATTACCAAGCACAGGTCCTCTAAGCACAGAAAGCCCTCAGGCTTCCTGGGAAAGGAAATGGAGGGAGTTAAAATTCCTCAGGAGTTGCCATCTTGGGAGCATTGTTCTACCAGACCTGCATGTTTGCCGATGTGCAAAAGGAAGGATACAAGGACTGATGTGCATCGTTTGAAAACTACACATATTTCATTTCCTAATTTTCAAGAGGCCTGGTATATTTTAAAAAAAACCTCCCCCTGCAATGTAAACTTTTTCCTTGAAGGGAATTTACTTTAAGGTGCAATTACAGAACTAAGGGTGTGCATAATTTACATTAAGCTGGCAAACATTTGCCAAATAGAGAAAGTTGCTCTGAAAGTATTTTTTAAAGTATTTCCATTTTTTGCATAGCATTAATTTCTGTGATTTATTCTACACTTTTCAATTGTCATTTCCCTTGATCATCATAGCCAAATGATGAGTTTTTCAAAGGTAGTCATGATAAAGAAATTTTTTCTTGAAAGAAAATATTTAATTTTAAATTAAGAATTTCACATTCCTATTTTTTTCAAGAAAAGAATTACAGGTTTAAAAATCTGTGCAACTAGCAAATCCATGGAAAAGTAAGCACCTTTGAAAGCTACAGAAATTCAAATGCATTGTTGACCTTCAAAACATTGCAGATGAAAGAGAAAAATGCCTCCCTATTGCTAGATTTTGGTGAAATTAGAAATTGCATGCCTCTGTACTCCCAGATGAATGTCAAATCTTACACTTCATCAGCATTTATCATTATTTCTACTTAAAAATTGCTCTATTGCAGATGAAGTGGAAGGTTGAAGGAGCTTGCTGCCCCTTGGCTGGTCCGCACGTCTCAAAGCTAAATTCCAGAAGAGTCACAAAGGCGCACAAAAGGACGCAGGAGAGTAAAAGGAAGGAGCTGAACTCGCAAACACAGGAGAGCTGCTGTCTGTGGGGAAGTCTGAAATGCCTTTTAATTCTAAATTAGCCTGGTGCTTGGATTGGCTTAGCTGCACAGTCCCCTACTCATTGCAGCAAAGCTGAGCAACCTCCCTGGGAAGCAGCACCAGGGGCAGCTGCAGCCTGGCTAGCCCAAGGCCACCACTTCCATCCAACCTTCCCCTCCTCCTGTGCTGACCCACAGCAGGGTACTCCTCAGCAAACACCATTTGCATAATGCTCCCCCATTAAAAACAGACAGGATTACAGAAAAGGAAGGGCTAAAAATACAGGCCCAATGAACCTTCTGAAAAGGCAGCTTCTTTGTTAGGTCTTAAACCCCTGCTCGCCTCACTGTGTTTATATCTGTGAGGGCGTGCACACTGCTGTTTTACACAGGTCTAATGTATGCATGGCAGCATGCCCTTGGTTTTTCTTTTTAATCTTTGACTTGACAGTGTTGGAACTTGCTTTCCTGTGAAACCAGAGAAGGAGGGATTGTTGTGTGCGTCAGTTTTTGCTTTTGTTTAGTTTCTATCCCTTTTATTAAGTTACATAAAAAACCTCAACAACTCCTGGCTGCTCCTAAGTGCTTGGTGTCTTACTGGTTCTGTCAGCTAGAACATCAGGGGGTACCTCAGTGCTATGGCCATCATGCTTCATGCTTGGTTTTTTGTACCTGTAACTTCCTTTAGGGGAGTACCTGTGGAGTCTTTGGAATTTTCTTCTGTCAGGACAGTTTCTGGGATGACAACTCTCCTAAATCCCTTCTCCTGTCAGGCAACAGTCCACATAACCAGACAGTGGCCTGGTCATGAAACACCAGAGAATTAAAAATCAGCTTTATGACTCTCTGTCAATAACAGAAATCATACCAAATGGAGCTGGAATAAACTTTTAAAGGTCATATTGCCCTTCCAGCAGCCTCCAGATAGGATCAGCTGTGCTGAAGGCACCGGAGCTGAGATAGTTATCTCAGCTGCTGCTAAAGGCTTCCCACAACAGCATTTTCATACATCAAACTATCCCAGAAGTGCACAAGTCTCACAACTGGAAAATGGCTCTTAATGTCTCACCTAAATTCCCTTTTCACACTTTAAGCCCATTACTGCCTTTCCTGTCCCCAGCAGAAATGAAGAGCATCTTATCCTTCCTTTCAGTAGCCTTTCGCATAGTTGAGGGGGGTTATCATGTCTACCCGTCTTCGATTCCCTAGGCTAAACAAACTCAACTCAGTTTTTCCTTATGGCTCATGTTCATGTTTTCTAGCCCTCTGATCACTCTTGTTCCTGCCTGCTGGACTCTATCCAGTTGATTGACATCATTCTTGAAGCCTGATGCTCACAAGTGGATGCAGATTGATTCAACAGGTTACTCCAGGCCAAAGGACAGAGGGGGGTAGTTTCAAACTTGGAAGATCCTCATCACAAATGACCTAGTCACTCCAGTTGTGGCACATCTGTACAATTTGGCTCTGGGTCAGACTGGCAGACTCCTGGATAAGCAGCAGATGAACATCAGCACCTCACATTCAACCTGGAACTTAATAGGCAACTGTAGTCAACAAAAAAATATTTCTAGAACTGGCATAGTGGACTCGCTGCATCAGACACATCCCAAAAAAGTGTGCTGTGGAATTTGCTTCTGCTTCAGTTTCTCATTAGATTTAGGATGAGGTGCTCTGAAGAGTCTGTGAAGAACAAAGCATCCTCTAACAGTCTGTTAGCAACGTATTCAGGGACAAGTGGCATTGTCCTGTTGCCACAGAAAAGGAAATTCTTCCCAAGGCTTATTCTTCAGGTGTAGGAATATGCTAGTATGTCTATACTGCATTTGCAAAAAGCCAACAGTAAACCCCAGACTGGTCTGTACATTCAGCACAGTACAAAGCCTGAAGCGAGGTGAGCTTCCTTTTGAAATCATGGCAGATTTCCCTCTGAGCAGGGAAGACAGGCCAGTGTGGTTCCTTGGACCACACTGACACAGCTCTTCTGTTCTTGGTCCTGCCATTAGCTCTGTGACTAGCACTGGGATCTTTGCAGCATGCTTCATCACATGATGCAGACATGCCCCAAAGGAGTTTGTGGGAAAGGTTCTTACTCCTAGAGTGATTTTTCAAGGCAGCAGGGTTTTGCCTGGTTTCATTGTCATGTTGCGAACTTCTTTCCCTGGAAATTGATCTTTCCAGTCTCTAACCTTAATGTCCTTCAAAGAGTTTGTCCTTAATGAGCCAAAATCCCTAGCTTCTGTCTAGTAAAAACAATGTCAGGACATGTTAAAACAGACACACTCTTACACCTCAGGCAAGGCTCAGCTCCACTCTCTTCTGGGGAACTGCTCAAATACGTATTGGGTAGGATTTGTGCCAAGATTTTTCAGTTAATATTTGCAAAATTTAATCACAACAACCCAGATTCAGCATTGCCTTAATCCTGTTGAATTGTTCCTTAGTCTGCAGTGAGTGCCTCCAGTTTCAATTAGACCATATGTGGTTATGGGCACTTTTGAATAAGAAGAGATCAAAATCTGATTCTGGAAATCTGATTGCAGAAGGCATTCATCCAAACCAAGGCTGCATTTCAACTGCCCAGTCCACAGCGTATTATATAAAGGGAAGATTTAAATACACACTGTACTGTACCATTATAGTACAAGCCTGTGAGGACCAAACTTGCTTAGAAGAGGAGAAGAGTCTAGACTGGTTCTTTGTAAAGCATTTCCCTGAAGAGCTCCCTTTTTAAACTAAATAGAGACCAAACCCTGAAAGCAAGTGGTACCTACCCCAGGAGGCAGGCTTGCCTCCTGAGTGCCAGATAATAATAAACGATGTGTTTGTAATCCACAGCAGAGATGCATGGCATTTTCTTTGACATCAAATGCTAAAGAGGGAGTGAATATTTCTGTAAAGTGCTTTTTCCAAAGCACAGTGAAAGATCTTTCACTAGAGAGAGGATGATCTCTGGGGATTGTTGTTCCTATCTTTTTGTTTCACATTAGCATGAAGAATCCAGGAAAAAGGAGAAGTGTTTATGTACCTAATACTGCATAATTTCTGGAAGAAAAGAGGTTTAATTATGGCTAAAGTGAGCCAATAAAAAAGATATATGCAAGAAGGGGGAGAAAATGAAAGGGAAAAAGCTTGGAATCAAGGGCCAACTATACTTTGCACTGAGTGTTTTCAATTCAGATATAAGGATAAAGAGGACTAATCCCACCTCCTCTTAGAGGGAAGCTATGGTGGGATTCCAAAGGAACTCCTAGCAGTGACAGCACAAGGTGGCCAGGGAAAATCAGGATCCACACACATCCAGAAGGAGGAAATTAATTCCATCAGAACTGACTCAGTTATAATTTGACCAGATGACACTTTATCACTCCCCCACAAACATCAAATGCCATCCAGAATGATTTCCCATGCAACTACATAGTCTGGGCTCAGTCCTTTGCTCCACCAAAATACTAGAGGGCAGGCTTAAATTTACTGCAGGATGTTTTAACTCTCTTTATTAATGCCACCTCTTAAAAAGTGCAGTGGGTTTTATTCTCTGGTTATTTCCTAAGGCCACGTGTTGGCTCAGAAATCCTGGATTTCACTGAAACACCTGCTCTTTACAGGCTCCACTGACTGAAGGACAAGTTAATTAGGTAACTTACCCAAAGGTCACATGGTGAGTAAAGTAGGATTAGCACTCAAGTTCCTCCTGGCAACTAGTCCTGTGCTGTGACAATTAGAAAAGGTTAACCATCCTCTTTTAGCTTTTGTTTTCCATCTTCCAGAATGGGGCAGCACGTACGCAGGGCTGGGCCACGTTACATTGCCTCAGCAGTATTTTGGAAAAAAAGAAATGCACAAAACAAACAAAGAACTCACACCACAAAGGGCTCTGAAAAGTCGTCATATCTGGTAGGATGCGGTGCTTGAAAGGGAACAGAGCAAAACACTGGATTAAGCTAAGCACACTGAATATGAATTCTGGAAAATGCCCCATTCCCTTGTTAATCCCCAAGCACAGACCTTGCATGCCCGCTGCTGTGAGACACTTTGTCATGCTGCTGCCCATTTTTTGCTCTGTAGCTGCATTGGCTCCCCTTGCCTATCTGCCATGCAGGCAGATGTAAGCTAGCAAATATTAGTAAAGGGTCTTCTAGCACAGTTACAGATCTCCTGCTCTAACTTCTGCTTCTCTGAGACTTCTTGCCTGAGTCCCCAGTGCTGGCATGGCCAGGCCAGGTCCACCAGCTGGCATAAACCTGTGTAGAAACCAGCTGCACTGGAGTCACTGGCTACGTTGCACGGTGCTGTGCACATCTGTGTACCTAGTGTCATTTGTTCCTCAGCAGGACTGGTCTGGTCATGCCAGTTTTCAGCAGGCATGCTTGGGAAGCAGTCTTCCATGCACAATGGAATGCGCCCACAGCCCACTGATCTCTTCCCCAGCTTCTACTCACCCTTCCTTGCCTACAGCCCCATAGCCTGATGCTTGAAGGCTATGAAGGAGAAAAGGTGCTGAAAGGAGCACAGGGCTCTGTCTCTCCCTGTCTTGGGGAAAGCTTGTGCTATCCTGACCTGAAGAACACCCTGTGGCTCAGCTTGGATCAGTGTGGGTCAACACTTAATCTGCCACAAAATGCCCGGTCCCTCTCGATGAGCTGTCCAAGTGCTGGGGCAGACAGATTCCTGTCTTGAGCTGGGGCAGCTGGGAAGGGACACAGTGCTGATCTTCCTTCTTTGTGCTACTTTTGGCAGGAAAGCATAAGTAGTCTAGAGGACTTCTGGGTGTGTCAGGGCACATGGTCCCTCCATCCACCACCCTGGAAGAATCTAGGTAACAATACCACCACAGAGAGGTTCTCAGAGCGGTGTTTTGGGGCTGTCAGCTGTGGCCTCTCCTCCATCAGTATGAGTAAAAAGCAAATGCAAATGTGTTTTATCTTTGAGAGCAGTGATGGATTTTGGCTTTGGCTGGGGATGAGATGTGTGCCACCTGATGACATGTGTCTCATTCCCATGATCTGTGCCCTTAGCTTCCGAAGTCATCCCTGCAGGATTGTTTCCCATTGGCCTAAGCAGCGTCCCTTGGGGCCAGGGACCTTGGCTCTTTCCAAGCAAAGCCAGCATACTCCCTCCAAGGAAGGTGGGTCTCCTGAGTCCTCCTCCATTCTCTGGAGTGCTGCACCTCCCTCCTTCTCTTGCTGGTGAGCAGATGTGAAGATCAACTGCTCATCATGTTGCTGGAGCTTGCTGAACACATTTCACCCACAACCTTCAGTAGTAGTGCATTCTGGGACATTCATCTGTTCCAGAAGGCACATATGACACTGGTCAGTTTGGCTGGGTGCTATCATCCCTTCTCCTGCTATAAATACAGCCCTAGAGTAAAGTTTGAAATTAAAAAAAAAAATAATCCATTCCTGTATGGCAACAGCAGACAGCCATTTCTCTGCCTGCTTTAAATTCAGGTAGCTTTATCAGCTGAGAATTTACACACCATTCATCAGAAGCAGCTGTTCTGGAGCCAGCCAGAGACCACCTCCCAAATACTAGTTATTCAGTATTTGCATAACTTAGAATCACAGCTACTGAGAGTATTTGCAAAGGCAGACTCTGGTCCTGAGCTCTGAGCAGGACAGCTTGACTTTAAAAAGTCAGCTCATGTATCTGGTGTGTTACAGCACCTGTTTAAACTGTGCAGATCTGACTACAGTGGGCGTGTTTTGGGCACTGACCCCGTAATAGAAAGGGTGGAGCTTTGCGGCCATTAACAGCAATCAGCAACTGAAACACAACAAAAAAAACCCCAGCGTTTTCTTTAATCTGAGGATAGGCACGAAGGTGAAGATCATGACTTAAAGAAACATGTAATACACCATGTCTGGTCTCTGGTTGCTGGCCTTCTGACATGCCCTCCACATAGGCGTGAACCTCAAAACACATTAACCATTTCTATTCCTAGAGAAATCCCTAGCACTAAAGGCTAATGAACTGATGACCTGATGAGCTAATGACCCTGAACATTATAATTGGAGTATAGCACTCTCACACTAAAAAAAAAATTGTGCTTTTCCCTCAGAGTTCTTTTCATAAACCTTGATTAAAAGTCTAAGAAGAAGGAACAAAGTTTCTCTGCATGTTTTCACCAGCAAGCAGCGTTGAGGGGCTTGGGTGTTTTGCTACCTCCTTCTCAGCTTTTGCAGAAAAGATTGTCAAAGGGAACATTTCTGTCTATCTGCCTGACCTGCAGATCACCCTTAGCCAGCTTCCCTGCCAGCCATAACCTCTCATGTGTGCTTTCAGCACAGTCCTTTTGTTCTCCCATTCATAAACCACTGTGCAAGCAGTACAGATCACTGATCAACAGCTGTATATCTGCCGTTCTCTGCAAGCAATCGTCTGTGTACCACTTAAAATAAGCAACTGGGGCTACCCCCTCACCTACAGCTCTGAGGACATCACCGAGGCAGTGGAACCTTGGGTGGCTGCCCGATCCCAGGGCCAGCCCTGGCAAATACAATTCTTATCTGCTCCATGTGTTCACATTGTCTGTCTCAGTAGCCCAAAGGGCTTGAATGCTGAGTTATGTATGCCTTCCGAAATCGGCAGTGGTATCCTCCACCATCAGCAAGCTCAGAAAATAAACCCGATACCTGCAGCGGTATTGATCAATCACTAAAAAGCTAAACTGCAGAAAGCACTTGGATATGAAACACATGTAGGATTTACACAGTGCCTTGACTCTGTGCTGGACACTTAATACTTTTGGAGAGCTTCACTGTTATGGGACTCCATAAGCCATATAGAGCCCTTGCTGTAACACAGCCATGTATGGCCACTTGAAACTTGGTAATGTGTCATTAAAGGTCATCAGCACCATAGACAATACTTGAATATACAGTTATTTTGGGAAAGATCAAACCTATCAAAACTAATAGAGTTTTCACTACATCAAAGACACTTTACTGACATTCAGTGAAGCATATCTCCTTAGATCCCAGAAAAAGGAATGAGCCTCATAAAATAATAAATATCTTTGCATTTTATCTCTTGATGCTTCTATCTATGGAGGTATTTATACAGCCCCCATAACTAGTGGCTTGGCATTTACCTCACCTGATTAGAATACAGATCTAGTAAAAGGACATGATTGGTCTGCAAAACCAAACTCATTTTCTGAAGACAGCTTTCTGAAGGAGAGACCAACCCGTTAGTGGAGTTAGTCAAAGAACATTTTGCTGCAACAAAATGGGTTTTGTTTTGTATAGTGGGATGCTGCTTGGTTGGTAATTTAAAGGAGTTATCCTTTAAGATATGACAGCAAAACCAATCAAACATCAGGGGCTAGAAACTTGACTGTATTTTAGAACTTTGGTAGTAAAGCAGAGGAGCTGATACCCCTGAGTCTTTGGTCAGTGGTGAATTCTCCATGGGGCAGGAATATCAAGAGAAGATCTGTGTATTACTGCTCTTATAATCCTCTTTGCAGAGAAGCTTGTCAAATGTCCATGACTAGGCCTGTGATCTACTCCAGCTATTCCCAGCTGCCACAGGAGGCTTTTGTGGCATGGCTAAGCAAACCCTGAGGGTGCTCTGACGAGTGCAATATGTTTGTGCCAGCCCCAGGAGTCATGTGAAGTGCAAAGGTACCTTCAGAGACCACCATGGGGGAGAGCAGACCCTTTTCTGCTCACTGAACTTTGGAGCAGAAAGTTGCCTATATTTCAGGTAGTGGTAACCCTTTGGAGAACAGGCTGGCAGTAGGGGCCTCTAGGGAGAACCCACCACAGCCAGGGGAAGCTGGGAAGGTGGCTTTTATCCCCTTTTATCAATGCAGCAAAGGTTCTGCCCACTGGGCACTTGGCAGCTCAGCAGCTGCAGACCTGGCTGGTGGGGGCAGGAGAGATTAGCACACAAAATCTCTTTTGGGAAGATACTCCCTGGGACTGAAAGCTTGTCATCATGTCATCAACAGCACCAGGCTGACGCAGCCTGATTACCCTCCTGTCACCAGAGCACAGCCCCTTTGTAGGTCTGGGAAGTCCTCCCATCTCTCCTCTTGCTACAGGACGCCCTGGTCAGAGCTGATGTTCCTGGGGGTGCACAGGGGCTCTGTGGCACTCTTGGTTCCAGCATCCCTCACACCTCCAGTTCCATCCCACCTAACGTCCCTACGTGCCTTGTAGGTGGGCTGCCTGCCCTGGCCAGCCACCCATCCTTGACTCATTCCCAGGCTGCTGCCCCAGCCGCTGGGTTGCACTGCTGAGCCCTGGAAGGGGAAAAGGAGGATGAGTGCTGAGCCCCACTACTAGCTAAATATGGCAGTCTGTGCTTTTGAGAAGGGAGAGGAACAAGCTGTTACCTTCCTAAGCATGAAAGGCCACTGACCTGAAAAGAAAGCCTGCACAGTAAATCATTTCTGAGGATTACTATGCAAACCTTGGACATGGGAACATAAAAGCCAGCAGCACTGCAAGACATCTCCCATCCTCTCCTCTGACAGCAACACACCTACACTTTCAGATGATCCCAAGTATCAGAATGCCCTAGCCATTGGCTTGGAGATGCCACTCACAGGCACAGAGGGACTCTAGAGGCCGTAAGACTTTATTTGGAGTGCTTTCTTTTTTGCAGTGCTTTCACCTCACAGAAAGCTGGGCCACCAAAACTGGACACTAAACCTCCCAAGAAAAACCCTTTCAGGCTGTGGCTCAGCATGACACCAGCTGTCATGTTCCCCTGCAGCTCCCCAGCTGTTCTCTGGAGTCTCTCAAAGCAGATGCACCTGAGCTGCAGCCAAGCTGGCATGAAGTTTGAATGAATCTGAAGACATTTTATGACCTTAATAATGTTTAGCTGAAATAAGCGGGGCTGTTTACGGCCCATGCCCAACCTAGCTAAAAGCATTTCTTGGTAGGGTGGTGGGTACATAAATCCTCTTGCCTCTCTGTCATTGACCTTTCTGTGGGAGGAGAAGTGGTGCAGAGGCATGTGGTTAGCAGAGTACGCTCATGTGCCATTGTGCTGGCACCGTATCCATTACGAGCTTCTGCCCTTGTTCTCAGAGGACATGTTCCAGTAATAATATACCCCAGTAAACTTTTTCATCATGAGATCATGATTTCTTCTATGGGAGACGCAGTAGCGTGTTACAATTTACTGGCCTTTAGCTGACCAATAACAATTTTCTCACTGTAGTAACATAATGCTGCAAAGTTTTCTGAAGTGAAAAAGCAGTGACCACATTTTAAAACAGATTCACTCCCACTTCTACACCTGAAAAAAGGATATTTTTTTATTGCACATAAGTGAATCTGCATTTTTATATGCTGAGTTTTATTTACCTGATTTATGCTTCCCATCGAACAGCTCTGAAGACCAAATACTTGGACTGACAACCATGCAAAAATTGTGAGCACAGGGACAAAAAGCAAATGCTAATTTTGCTACTGAGAACCCTGAAAGGGAGATTTATACTTTTGAAAATGCCTAAAAAGAAACTCATGATGTTGTGAATAAAGCGTTACTATATTGTAACCAGGACAGGACATCACTGTTGATTTATTTTGATGCAATATAATCATGCTTGTTATAATCATTTCAAAGGGAAGAAATTCACAGAGAAATGCACTTGATGACTCAAGTTTTTGTCATTGCAAAACAATAAAAACTGCAGAATTTATCGCTGTATAATCAAGTTTTTATTAACACCAAATGTAATCAGATAACAAAGTCCATCTCCTAAGTCTTTTCTCAAAACACGGTCTGGCCAAAGTTCTTCCTTCAGCTTTGTTCAGCTCAGATCCTAGATGGCATGAAAATGGTTCTTGGTGAGAAAATTGCACCCTGCAGAGACAGATTTAAGGAGCTCTATCTATTTAGCTGATCAAAGAGACAGCTAAGAGACAACTTGATTGGGGTTAAAATAGATACTCTCTGCACAAGAGAATATCTAGAAAGAGAGATTCTTTACCCTGAAGTGTGGAAGTTAAAGTGCAGAAGTTGAAGTGCAACAAATTAAGAGCAGAAATAAGCCTTTAATAGTGAAGGTGTTAGCACTGGAGTTGATTCTCATGAGACTTCCAGATTTTCCAGTATTTGAAGTCTTAGTTGACAGTGGATTTTTTCTTAAAAAAATATGGCTGGTTCAATCACAGATTATTTGTGGGGGAAAATAAACAAAAACTGATTGTGTGCAATGCTGCTGCCTGTGACTTGGCTACAGCAGATCTCTTCAGCCATTCACATAACTGTTCCCAGGGCCTTAACCCATTGCATCATCTACATTGGTAGAACACAGCTCCCTTTTCTTCATGATCTGTCTTGAAACATGTTTAGGGCACTGGCTTTGGTTGATATCCCATGTAGAGGTGGAGCCTCAAAGACAACTGGTCTGTGTTCCAGCCACCACTTTCAAAGCACCCCATTTTTCAGGACCACAGGTAGCTGGCAGAGATGGTGCACCTCTCTAAGCTTTTAGAGCATGGGGTCAGTAGTTTGAAAAGGTAACATGCCCTGGGGTTGAGATGGGATTCAGGAACAACTTAGCTCTTTATCCAGTACCACAAGTGCACAGAAGATAAAATACAAGTGAAAAAGCACTACATAGATTTCTTTCCTTCAATGTTGTCTCTGCGTTAGTGTGATACTGAGTTTGGGTTTGTTCCGCAGAGGTCAGCTGATAAACCAGACTTGCTTCCAGTACAAAAATCACACTGGATTCTTCCCTTTCCTCCACAAACCTTATTCTAGGTCCTTGGAAAAATCCCACAAGAGTCTTCTTCGAATAATTTTTTTAATCGCTTCTGTTCTTTGCCTTGTCCTATTCTCCAGTCCCTCTCTTTGTAGATACGAGCTGCGTTCCCACCGACGTCATTAGCATATCAATTGTTTGCTCAGAAGACGGTCATTATGACTCTGTTCATCTCTGTTATTACTTGTTGCCTTTAGACTGGTGTTAAAGGCCTTGTCAGCAAAGGCAGAAACTGAAAACATTGCGTGATAGGGCTATGACCATAGCAACAATATCACATTAATCAGGGTCTGTAGTCTGTGCAAAAACAAACTTCCCAAACCATCAAACTGCCTGATACAAGACACCATCAAGTTTCCTTTTAGCCCAGAAATTACAAATCCCCCAGGTATTTGCATCCAGACCTTCCTTCTCCAGGTGAGAAATTGAATTAGCTGGGAGCAAGGTAACAGCGTATAACCCTTTCACAGGAACATTAACACTTACTGTCAGGGTGGATGTTAGAGCGAAGGACTTCTGGGCTACCTAAAGCATTTAGTTTACAGCCCCCATCGGGCTGATTATTTGCATTCCCTCACTTTAGGGAACATACATCAGACAGATGGAGCTGAGAAGCCAACCCTACAAATGTCAGAAGACTTTTGAAAAATAGCCTGATTGAGGTGTTAGAAAAGGAATAATAATAATTCACTTATATTGAGCATATATGCATTTGCATAATTTATTAAAATTAAGTACATGTATATATATAAAATGAGTCTCATCATCTGTTCCAAGAACAGTGATGTGACTGTAGTCTTGTGAAGCCAAAGTGCACATGGAGCATCTTTACCACTGTTGATTTGTCAAGCTGTTAACATCCTTAGGGAGTAAAACATACCTTTAAAATAATCAGCTTGAGCTCAGTCACTCCCCCTTGGTGCTGATCCAACATAAGTGCAAGTCAGGGGCTGCACACAGGGTCCCATGCACACCACTGACAGGTTAGGCACACTGAGAGGCACAAATGCATTTACTTTCATCCTTGCCACTTGTCGAGAGGCTGGGAATTGTTGCTGAGTAATTTAGGAAAAGAAAATGAAATATGTATGGCTTCTGAAACAGAAATTCCCTCTAAATGGACACATTCAGGAGAGGGGACAGTTTAAAACTGCTGGCTTCTGATCTTCCTGTCTTATGCTCTCCCTCTCCTGTGTCTCCAGGAAGCAAAAGGCTTGGGCTGTAGTAGTGAGGACAACACCGACAGAGACTTCATGTCACTGCAGTGCAACTGGGAAGGTCCATGGTCCTTCCTGAGCAGGGGCAGTAGTGTCAGAGGTCAGCACAAGAGCAGTGCTGCACAGGTCTCAGAAGGAAGGTCTATGAAGGAGACCAGCCCTTGTCTCTGTGGCCCCCTGGCTTAGACAATCTGCCTGGATATCATGACTGGAGACAGTTCTTCAGCAGAGGGAGACTCCAGGCTTTGTAGATGTCATGGGCTGTACCCAGAGATCAAGCCCACGGCAGCCAGTGCTGGTGGAGGAGACTGGGATAACAGGTGCTGTTGTACTGAATTATCACCACAGAAGAAGTCCAACAAGAATAATCAAGACTTTCAAAGAGACATGGTGGGAATGCCACCAGCTGCCAGAAAGGACAACCGAAACAGAATAGTAAATCCTTCCCTGCAGTTCATGTTTGTCTTTTCACTGAGCCGCAGGGAAGCCGTTTTCACGGGGCAGGGAACCGTTCATGTTACAGCAATGATGTTGCTCCTGTGAAAGGCTGGCAGTTAGTAGGCAGCCGTGGTGTCAGTAGAGGGTCAGCTTGCCTCTCCGAAAGAGGAGACTGGATGTGTGCAGACATGAGCTCCACTAGACAAACCCCTAGGCTTGCAGGGAGAGAAAAAAGAGACCTTCATGGGACTGAAGCCCACTGTTTTCAGTTTGTGGTTATGGCACATTTGTTTGCAAAGCAGTATTCAGTCAGCCACAAGTCACAAGGTTGAACCTGCTTGGACTGTGTTTCAGGAACCTTAAACAAACAAACACCAAATAACAAGATAAGGATAAAATAAAATTTCCTGAGGAAATACTCCCAGGCACGACAGCAGAAGACGGTCAAACTGTTGCAAACCAATGGGTAAGCCAGGTCCTACTCCTGAGTTTCCTCATGTTGAACCTCAGCTTACAGTTTACTGCTTACTGCTGGATTACAGTGACTCGCTGCTGGGTTAGATTATTCCCAGTATGGCGTGGTGTGGCATGGCTCACCAGACTAGGACCCACACTATCCATGGGGACAGGATCCAAGCTCTGACCAGTTCTCTCCTTTGCGCCTATATGTCCCTGGCCTGCCAGACCAGTGAGCTCAGCCTCAGTGTGAGCCAGACTATAGGGAATACAATCAATCAAAGGTTTGGAGCTGGCGTGTGATCCTGGGACTGGAGGTAACAGTCTTACAGATGTCCCCTTAGCAGTGAAGTCTGGTATGTAAAGTAGTGCAGATTGGAGTCACCTCTTTCTTGGGAGACAAATGGCAGACTGCTGCGAGGAGCATATGGTCTGGCATGCTCAGAAGATAATAGGTACACCTCTGACCTTTCCAATCTCTTTGTATTAGTAGCATCATGTTAATGCAAAGCTTGGTGGTCTCCATATTTTTTCCAGGTAGAGACCTGAGAACAGTTATTTACTAATACAACTGTTTATAATATAAATTAAAATATAATTTTTAATT
>NW_009938834.1:0-762 GCF_000696875.1 Nestor notabilis | reverse complement strand
GGGACCCCCATAGGGAGCTATAGGAGCCCCACAGGGGCTATGGGAGCCCACAGGCCCCATAGGCGCCGCGCCGCCCCACAGCCTGGCGCAGCACATCACCTACGTTCACCAGCACAACCGGCAGCCGCCCAGCACCTTCCCACCGCTCGACATGAGGCTCATGAGGTGCGGCCCGGCCCGGAGCCCACATCCGGACCCTGTATCCCTGCATCCCATATCCCATATCCATATCCCATATCCCTATATCCGTATCTCATATCCCTGTATGCCATATCCCATATCCATATATCCATATCCCTGGATCCCATATCCCTATATCCATATCTCATATCCCTGTATGCCATATCCCATATCCATATATCCATATCCCATATCCCTGTATCCCATATCCCATATCCATATCCCATATCCCTGTATCCCATATCCCATATCTCATATCCATATGTCCATATCCCATATCCCTGGATCTATATCCCATATCCCTGTATTCCATATCCCCTATCCTATATCCCTATATCCATGTCCCATATCCCTGGATCCATACCCCATATCCCACACCCCATATCCCATATCCCCCATATCCCATATACCCTATATCCCATATATCCCATATCGCTTATATCCCATATCCCATATATCCCATACCCCATATCCCATATGTCCTATATCCCATATTCCGTATCCCCATATCCCTGTATCCCATATCCCATGTCCCTGTATCCCATATCCCTGTATCCCATATCCCACACCCCATATCCCATA
>NW_009938833.1:825-18964 GCF_000696875.1 Nestor notabilis | reverse complement strand
GCTTTCGTTTCTCTCGCTGTGGGCTGGGAGCTTGCGCCTGCAACCGGTTTGTTTCGGGGGGCTTTGTCTTGGGGAGACTCAGCCTTGGGCTCGGTGTGCCCCTTTCAGTGAAAGAAGGCTTCAGTAAAGGCCCCTCTGCCCTTTCCCTGTCGGAAATGCTCCTTTTTTACCCGCCTTTCCCTCCCCGCTCCCCCGAAGTAGAGAGGCACAGGGGGTTGTTTCGCAGGTTGCAGTGCTTCCTCCTCAGCTCACCACCTTGTTTCTGGTGCTTCCACCCCATCCTTCAGTGGCCGAGAGTGACAGCTTAGGCCTCCCTCCCCGCACACGCCGAGATCTGAGCACTTTGTGCTGCGTGGCGAAGGTGGGGAGTGGGGTCGTCAATTGGATTTGAATGGGAGGCGGTGCTGCTCTGACATTTTGGTGTCTTCTTTACGCATGGTTGTGAGCCGCAGGTCAAAATTGCCAATATTTTCAGACTATGCTAATGCTGTAATGACTGTAAGTCAGAAATAGCGTGGCAGTTATCCTCATAGCAATTATGTAATCTGCTTTATCAAGGAACGATACAGATTTTTTCAGAAACTAGCTATTTGTGTGTGCTTTTTAAACTGTTCAGTGTAATACCGTTGGGGTAGCAAAATAGTGTTAGTCTGTTGTACTTGTTTTGCACTTGAGTTTCTTAACTTGTAGGAAGGCATGCAGGTTTGATCACAATTTCCACTCGGACCACAATCTCTTTGTTCTAAAACAATATGGACTTGAGAGTTTAAACAGTGATGAACTTCGCCAGCTTCTGCTTCAGAATGACCCTTCCATCTTACCAGAGGTGAGTAATACTTTGAGTTTCTTGGCTTTGTGTTTCAGTGAGCATCGCAAAGTGGAAGAGGCTTGATACTAGATGGTTAGGTGTCAGTTTTGTTTGCATAATGCAAATCTTATGTGCAGCCTTTGTTCTCGACTCTGGTGGGTTGACCCTAGCTGGCAGCTAAGCATTTGCACAGCCTCCTCATTCACTCCCATCTCCCCAGCCCTCAGCAGGGCAGGTGAAAGAAAACAAGAACAAAAAGTGACAAAACCAGTGGATGGAGATAAAGATGTTTTGGAAAGTGTAGGAAAGCGAGGACAAAACAAGTGTTGCAAAGGAAGTTAGTCACCACCTTCCACAAGCAGAGTGATGCCCAGCAAGTCTCTGAGTGAGGCCCACTTTGTAAGAAGAAACGGAGAAGAGAGAAACAGCAGCACACCTCCCCCCACCTCTTTTTTTTTATTTATTTATAATTTATTTTGGAGCATGACGTTCTGTGGTGTGGCATATTCCTTTGGCCAGTTTGGACTATGTCCTGGTTTCAGCTAGGATAGAGTTAATTTTCTTCCTAGTGGCTGGCACAGTGCTGTGTTTGGATTTAGTATGAGAACAATGCTGATAACACACTGATGTTTTAGTTGTTGCTAAGCAGTGCTTACCCAGAGTCAAGGATTTTCCAGTTTCTCATGCTTTGCCATGAGAGGAGGCTGGGAGTACACAACGAGCTGCGAGGGGACACAGCTGGGACAACTAACCCAATCTGTCCAAAGGGATATTCCATACCATATGATGTTGGGATGAACAATAAAACAGGAGAGTTGGTCAAGGGGTGGCAGCCCACTGCTGAGGGACAGTCTGGGCATTGGTCAGTGGATAGTGAGCAACTGCATTGTGCATCACATGTTTTGTATATTCTTTTATCATTATTATAGTCACTTCCTTTTCTGTCCTATTAAACTGTCTTTATCTCAGTCTTTGAGTTTTAACCTGGCTGCTTGCTGAGATAAACCAGAACGAGTTAGCTGCCCCAGCCTACCTGATCTGGAGAGGCCAGAGTGGAGAAAAAGAGAAAGCCTCCACACTGTGGAAGCGCTGCTCAGCAGTATCTGAAACATTGGTGTGTTATCAACACTGTTTTAGTCACCAGTCCAAAACATAGGGTGGTATGGTCTGCTATGAAGAAAGTTAACTCCATCCTAGTCAGATCTGGTACCTCTTGCCACCAAATTCAGGTCAAAAAAGTTCACTATTTCAAAACTAGAAAACCAAAGAGTTCGGGTAGTGACACCATAAAATCCACTATCCTACATTTACATGACTTGGAACAAAATCTGCTTGAGAATGTTTTTGAGATGATTGTTTTCTGTTGAAAGATCTTTCCAGACATTAGCAGGGAAAAGGAAAAGCTATCAAGTTTGGAAAACAAGAAGAAGAAACTCGCATGAGTCTTTTAAATGCAAATGTAGACACATAACTGTAAAAATTTAAAAATCATTAATTCAAACAGCCTATATGAGCACGCTGTGCTTTGATCTTTAATTATTTTTTTTTTCCCTTTGTCCAAGGTCTGCTTATATTATAACAAAGGTGATGGACCTTATGGATCTTGTACCTATAAAAAGATCTGCACCAAACTGCATGTTTGCCAGTACTATTTCCGGGGACAGTGTAGATTTGGCAGCAGCTGCAGGCGATCCCATGATTTATTAACATCAGAAACTTATGAGAAACTGGAGAGACGGGGACTGAGCTATGACATTATTGAGAAACTACCCTCCATTTATAGGAATATGTATGACATAAAAAATGGCAATGGGAACATGGATGACATGGAAGATGGCATGTCTTCACCCTTCAAAGGTAAATGATACCATCTTTTGAAATCAGAAGAGTCACCGTAGTCAATGTGACATTCTCACAGATGTCATGAAGAAAAAGAAAACTGAATTCACATCTTGATCTTGTCTTTAAGGAGGTCTCTTGTCTTTAAGGAGGGACCTTGACAGAGATCTATGTCTTGACAAGTGAATACAAGGCATTATGGGTTCCTGAGAAGTAAAGTGCTTGGTGTTTATAAAAATCATAAATCTGAGGTTAGAAAAGCATAACAGGAACTGGAAGTAGGGAGATCTTTTTGTGGTAAAAAAAACCATAAGGATAAAGAACTGTTTAAGAATCGGGGTGGCATTTACATGTGTGATTCTAAACTATTTTATCTTTTTTTTTCTTTAATGATTGTCTGGAACAAAGATTCACAGACAGCACTATCCCAGTTACTTCTTAGAGATGCTGTATTTTGTTCTTTTCTTTTGAAGTTATTTAGAATTGTAAGTTAAGTATAATTTAGCGGGAAACAAAAAGATAACAGAATGGAAAATCCAAGTGTGTGTGTTCATCTCTGCTGTTTTCCCACAGTTGCTTCTTCCTTTCTTTGTTTCCTTAGGTGTGTGTTTAATTTGCAGAAGTATCAAATTTTGACACTTCCGATTTTATAGCTGCCACTGTGAACAGTGATGTGGAATGCACGGCTAACTCAAGTCCGTCTAAAAGTGTAAAGGCATTGGATTATATTTTTGTTTTGCAGTGAAAGCTAAAAACTGTGAGGAATTTAGCAGTTACAGGAAAGTCAACGTCAGAAAGGGATAGGACTTTTGAGTAGACAAAGTTATCAAAGGCTTCATTGTCTTTCTGGAGCTGAATGCAGTTTCGTAGTTATAAACACTGGTTTTAGCTATCTTCCCTACCCATAGGTGCACTTCAAAGAGGACTTGTTGAAACAAAGTGTATTAATAAGGCTTATAATTCCTCCCACTAGAGAGAAAACACAGCTTTAGCCGAGAGTCTTCAACTGCAAATGATGATGAATTGGAACAGATCTGTTTATATCATCTGTACAAAGGTTGTGGCTTTAAAGGTAGGTTGTGATTGTAGCAAGTCCAGTCTGTTTTCCTTTTCTCATAAAGAGGAAGTGATAGACATATTTCACAGAAAGGGTAAACTTCAGAACTTATGTTTATTTTTAGTTAAATCTTAGCAAAATCTTGAATGCTGGTAGGAATGTGCTTGACCTACCTGCTGTAGCAAACAAAGGAGCTGTTTTGTTTGACTTTGAAATGCATAATATCCACCTGTGTTCACCTAAGGGATTGCTGAATTATAAGAGTCCCATTTCCAAACAGCTACAAAAGATACTCTGAACTCTACATTCTTCCTTGTTTCTTCTCTCTCTGTTCCATCTGTCTGAAGTATCTCCCTTTCTAAATGTTCCAACTTGTCCAGGAAAAAGGTTGCTGTGCCAGCTTTCTTGCTGTCCTTTTGTCATCCTTTCCCTTCTTGATGGTCTTGACCTGTAGTAGCTCCCTGATGTCCCGCACACCTTCTCATATGAACTGTGTGGTGCAGTTTCCTTGACTTTCCCTGTTGCCTGTTGTTCTACCGTGAAAGACAGTCTCAAGTTTATGCATGTGTGTACTGGTGATGTGATCTTCACTGAGAAGTGACTGCTCCCCGACTCTTTAAAAGATTTCTGACTGATGCTTGTGATACCTTGGCCACTGCTACCACTGCTCGTGTTCCTGGTGAGGCCTGGACCCTTAAGGACTTCTCGGTAAAGGACTTTGAGACTAAGGGAACGATATCTATGTGTATGTATACGTATATCCAAAGACAGAAAAGGTGATGGTGGCTAACCGGAATGTATTGGAAAGCGTGAGACCTGGGCATGCTGTAAATGGTGTAGAGTATAGGGTGGATACTGCCCTGGTTTCAGCTGGAATAGAGTTAATTTCCTTCCTAGTAGCTAGTACAGTGCTGTGTTTTATCTTTAGTTTGAGAACAATGCTGAAAACCCACCGATGTTTTAGTTGTTGCTAAGCAGTGCTTATCCTGGGTCAAGGCCTTTACAGTTTCCATGCTGTGCTAGTGAGGAGGTGCACAAAAAACCAGGCGGCAGCAGAGACAGAACACCTGACCCAACCTGTCCAAAGAAACATTCCATACCATACAACTTCGTGTTCGGTACAGAAACTGGGGCGGGGGGGTTGGCTGAGAGGGGCTGATTGCTGCTTGGGGACGGGTTGGGCATTGGTCAGTGGGTGGTGAGCAATTGTGTTGTGCATCACCTGTGTTGTGCATCACTTGTGTGTCTTGGGGTTTATTCCTCTCTCTCTTTTTTTTATTCCCCTTTTCATATTTTTTTTTTCCTTAATTTCAATCACTAAACTGTTCTTATCTCAACTCATGGGTTTTATCTTTTCCCAATTCCCTTTCCCCATCCTACTGAGGGAACCGAGGTGATTGGGCAGCTTTGTGGTACTTAGTTGCCAACTGGGGTTAAACCATGTCAGTCCTTCTCCTCCTATCCTAAAACTAAGCACTGTTTGTGTTTATACTTCTTTTTTCCTCGGTAATACCATTTTGGGACTAAGTGGTTAAGCACAGGTATTTGAGTCTTTGTTAATCTATATATGAAATAATAGCCTCCTACAAGCTTGTGATCTCAACTCATTGTAGATTTTTATCCCTGAAACTGGGGACACAGGGTAGTCCCTCATTACTGAGCTCCTGCTAGCAATTTTGTTGCACAAATAGAATCTGGTAGGTCTAGAAAATGAACTTGTTGAGTGTTTATGCTGAAAAATTCTGAACTTCTGCTTGCAAAGATTCCATAATCATGCATTCGATACTCTCACCAGCTGTATGTACATCCCTGAAATGTTGTTTTTTCTCATAACCTGTAAAAATAATGCATCTCTCTCTTTCTTTTTCTTTTTTTTTTTATCATTTATAGACAAGTGTATCAGAACTCACTTTCACTTGCCATATAGATGGCAGGTCTCTAAGGGTAACATCTGGATGGACTTGAAGAATATGGAAGATATAGAAGCAGCATACTGCGACCCCGATTACACCGGGTATAAACTCTTGAAATTTAATAATGTTTAGAGTTTGCTATGTTGGACCAGGCTCTTAGTGGCTATAAATCGCTATGATTCTATTGCAGTCATTACATAAGTAGCTTTATTTGGTATTTTTCTGCTGACCTCGCTTTGCTGATCTACTGTTGGAGATCTGTTGTGACTTTCCTAGGCCTGGATATCATATAGAACACTCTGGTTACCACACTGAGTTTGACTGGGATGGAGTTATCTTTCTTCATAGCAGCCCTTAAAGTGCCATGTTCTGGGTTTGTGAGTAAGATGGTGCTGATGATACACCAGTGTTTTAGGGGTTACTGAGCAGTACTTGTCCAGAGTCAAGGCTTTCTCTTTTTCCTGCTCTGACCTGCGCCTCTGCAGTGGGTAGGCTGGAGGCAGGCAAGGGGTTGGGAGAAGATCAGCCAGGACAGCTAACCTGAACTGACCAATGGGATCTCCATACCATGCTACATCATGTTCAGCAATAAAACCTCGGGCAGAGGAAGAGAGGTGGGTTTTTGTTTACCAAGGTAGCTGCTGTTTGGAGGCTGGCTAGGCATTATACTGCCTTGAGAGGTGGTGAGCAATTTGCTTTGCTTTATTTGTTTATTCACACACACACCTTTCTTAACCTATTGAATTACCTTTATATTGATCCACAACTTTTCTTGCTTTTACCCTTCCTATTTTCAACCCTCAGTTAGCCTGGGAGGAGGGGAGGAGTGAGCAAGCAGCTGCATAGGTATTTGTTTGCTGGCCAGGGTCAATACACAACAGTTACGTGATCGTAAAAATATAAATACTTCCTACTGTTACTACTATAGGAAGTCTTAATCCTCACTATGAATGGCTGGAAAACTGCAGAGAATGGTGATTTTTATCACTTGTGGGTATCTGTCTTTGGTTAGAACTTGTCAATACACCCCATGATTAGAAATAACCTCCAGCTCAAAAGGATGGAAAGGTAGCATGAGATTTGCCCCGCCTACCTCCTTTTCCCAAGTTCATATTGTGGATCTGGTAGAATACCTTGTGTGCCTGGGGAGAGAGAGACTTTTGGATGCAGAGAACATTAAGAATAAGGAAATGCCTTTAATGGTTTGGAACTGGTTATGTAGTGCAAAGGGTATTGGAAGAGGCTCGTACCAGTAGGCTATGTCCCATACTGGAGAATTTACCTAGCCCTCTTATGTTACTTTAGAGGTTATTTGAAGCCATGCTTAAGTTACAACACTGTTCTCTTTAGAATATAGTTGGTTAGCAAGAGGAAGGCAGTGTGTATTTTCCATTGTTTCTGTTCAACTTATGTAACTCACTAATGTACAAGTTGATAATAGTTATTGCCCATGGAACTGCTGTGAGATGCAATACTGTAATACAGAGTTAGGATTGTTGTGGAAACTGCAGGCTTCTGTTCTGCTTTTGAGTGATGTTGACCTAATTTGCAAATTCATGGTGGGCTTCTGAACCTAGGAGTAAAGCTTCACAAACTAACTGATTTCCCCCCCCCCTTTTTTTTTTCCTTCTGTATAGAATTAGAAATACTGCTACTGCAGATGGCTCTGCCTTGCCACGTATCTCTTTTCTGAATATGTCCTGTGGGCTTGAAAAGGTTAGACGCCTTTCTACAGCCTCTTCTGTGACCAAACCTCCTCACTTCATTCTTACAACAGAATGGATCTGGTACTGGAAAGATGAATATGACCTGTGGCAGGAGTATGGGAAAAAAGTAAGTGTGGAGAAATGGGGAGACTCTCTACTCTGTGTTAAAAGTGCAGAGCTACCGAGAAGTGTACAGTGTTTGTATCCTCCCTGTCTTGTCACCCTCTTCGTCCTCCCTCCCTCTCACTTATACTGTACAGATGGACTTAAGAGGCCTAATGGGATGATTTCCTTGGGAATTTGATTGGTTCAGGTAGGGGAGTGCTCACTGGTGAGCCACAAATATTATTGCCAGATAATTCTTCACTGAGTCATGTCAGATAGGATCACATTAATACATTCTTTTCATTGCTTCTGACTAAAACTTCCTTTTCTGAGGCTCCAGTAGTACTCTGTGCGTATTTGCTAAGGTTTAGTTGGTGAATGTGGGGTCTCAGTAGTAGCATTCATAGCATGTACGGTATAAGCACAGGCTTCATAACACTGCTTGGTTCTTTCGGGAGATGTTTCAACAGCTTAATACGTGGCTTTTGCCTGATAGCTACTATCATGCCCAAAAGCTGATACATATTTCAGCCACAATACCATATGATAGTTGTTGGTTTTTAAACTTGCTTGTATTTAAGAGACCGGGAGATATTTATTTTTTTCCTCTGGTTTTCACCTGACAGGATGTTGACCATGTAGCTGCCACTATCTCCAGTGAAGACCTGGAGAAAGCATATATAAGCAAATGTTCTCCAACACTGAACTTCAGAGCTGGAAGACATGAATATGAAATCAATTTTGCACGTAGGTTCCATTTGCTTTGGATTTTCTTTCATTTTGTCCTTCCCTCCCAAGTCTTTTGTGGTTTTAAACTACATTGCTACAAGAGATAGGAGAGAGAAATTTGAACTTTGAACTGCAGTGCTTACAAAGACAGAACTTCTGTCGAAGTTCGCAGATTAAGAGCTGTTCACAGAAGCAAAATGGCATTTCTATTCCTCCAAACCTTTTGGTTTTGAGAGGTTCTTGTGCTAGGTCTCAAAATGTCTGCCAGCAAGTCCAAGTGTGACATTGCCATTGATGCACCAACACAAATGGCGAGAAACTTCTGGAAGACTTGGCAAGCCAGCTTCTGGTCTGCTTTAATCACTGGCTTGCAGAAAAATTAGTACTTTGGCAAGGTGTAGGGTCCAGATAATCTTTACCAGTGCAAGATTTATGTAGTTACTTTCTTTTAATAGCTTTGCCAATCTTGAAAGGCTGAGGAAATACTTTAACTATGTCAAAGTAGGAAGATGTGTTTCCCAAGAGTTCAGGATATTTGAGCCATTTGTGATGGCACTGTCCTCTCTGAGCTGTTGCCTTTCCAGGTATCTTTTCAAAACCTGTGGGGAACAGCGGTGCTAGGAATAGGCCTGCCCAGACTTGTCGTTTTGGTGTAGTTGCCTTTGATCCAACTCTTCAATACTGTCTCATTCTTCATGGGAGGGGAAAAAAAAACGGAAAGGGCATGTGATATGTTGCTTGTGAATTAATGGAAAGCTATGTTGTAATCTTTATAGGCTGGGGAAACTTGTCTGGCTTAGAAGAGAAAATTGCATTGTAAATCAATCTCTTTTCTAAGATTTGGGCTTTTTTAGTGACTTAGGCAAATGTATGCAATGTAGATGTCTTCCAAGTTTCTAGGCTTGGTGGTGCCAAGTGATTTTGTTTGTTTGTCTTCTTCCTGTGTATCTCTCTGAAGATGGAGCCTGTTCTCCTGGCTGCCACTGACTTTTAGTTGCTCCTATAATGTGGCAGTAGCTACAGAGGTTCCAAGATCCAGAAAGAATACCTCTAAAATTCAGATTGCTGTGACTTGTTTTCCTGTTGGTGGTCAATAAAAATGAATGGCCTGTAATAGCTGTTAGGTTGCATTTATATGGTTCGAAACCTACAAATGCATGTAGGAAAACAGTATCTTGATTGCAAATTGAGGAGGGGATGCAATCCACAGAGTAAAAGTAGATACATACTGTGCAATTCTCAGTTAAGTGAACAATGGAGGAACAATGAAGGGAAAACAGCTACCAGTGTCTATCATTCCTTTTAGAGTTAAGAGTAAAACTGAAACTGACTTACACAGACTGCAGGTTCCACATCCTGCTTTGACTTCCCTTGGTGATGGTATTAAAAAAGCTTGGTGCTTTTTTTGTTAACATTTTTGACGAAACAACTTGGTGGCTGCAGTGTGAAGGCTTTCTAAGACATCTTTCTGATTGCTCAGGGTGTTCTGTTTTACTTTTTCCCTAGACATGATTCAGAAAAACCTTCGCTACTCAACAGAGAGAGAGGTTTGCAGAAGACCTGTATTTGTGTCTCAGGAAGAGGTAGAGAAAACAAGAGCCAGGTAAACTGCAACTGCTCATTCTGAGGTGACGGATTTAGTGCATTGTGAATGCAGTGTCTTCCAAAGGTGTAAATAAGGTGAAGCAGTAGCTGTTAAGTCAGTTGTGAAGGAAATTAAGAGGGGAAGGGACATACCTGTCCTACAACAGTGTCTACCCAGTGCAGTACTGCAGCCTGGCCAACAGTTTTCAAGCAACTCAGGAGCCTTGGGGGTGAAGGAAGTTTGGGCTTGGCTACAGTAAGTGTGGAAGCATAGGAAATAATTCAACATGTATCAATGTTGTAGGAAGCTGCTGATCAGAGGGAGCTGTCTTATTAGAGCAGCTGATACAGATGAAAGCAATAATGTTTATGCATACTAGCCTTTCTGACGCATACTAGCCTTTCTGACGTCTGAGATCAGTAATTTTCAAAGCTAAGTAAAGTTTAGAAACAATTCTTTTAAGAACAGCCAGACAAGCTGAGAGGAAAGGAGTTGTTAAAGGTGGAGCAAGACATAAGAGTCTGCAAGAGGAAAAATTTTTCTTAAACAACACTGAAAAGAGCTGTGAAACACACTAATTAAAATTGGGGTGGAAGTAGAGGGGAGGGTTGTTTTGTATCTATCCTGTTTCTGCCATACTGATATGATCCTGGATGTATTTTTATTTATCTACCCCACTATAGCAGAGTTTTTATGTATACATTCAGCTTTTTGCAACTAAGAAGACTACTCTTAATATTTAGTTTAGTGTATATCTATTTTTATTTTTTTTACTTCTCATTTGGCATCTTGCTTCCTGCCATAAGTCTTGATATGATGATTTGGAACAAATATTTTCATGCACTGAAATGAAAAGACAATTTTGAAATATTTCTTAATATGTTCAGTTGCCTATATTCTCCCTAAACTTGGCAAAAATGTTTAGTATCATATGTACGTAAAATGTAGGGATATGGTTTGTTTAATTACCTGTTTGTAATGTCTTGTAATGCACAGGAGCTTTAAATGTGCAGAACTTAAGGGCATTCCATCTCACTGGGACAAATCTGCCCTGCCTGAAGTGGGATTCAAGGTTTGGAGCTTTTGGGTTTTTTTTTTCTCTCCATCACTCCATCATCTCCATATGTTCTGTCACATATAGGTTTGTTACAATCTCAAGTTCAGTGTTTCTTGTGCCCTTGTAGATGAACGTTTCCTATGTAATGTAATGTAAAGGTGTTGCTAGATTTGAGTCTGATAACTTGACAAATTTGGCTGAAGCTTAGGTTGTATTGTCAAGACTGTTACTGGTGCCCAAGATACATAGTTTTGAAGTCCAACCTGTGCTGAAGTCTCTAAACTTCAGGGTAGCCATTGTGTGAGCTGTGTGTAAGTAGACTGTTGCACATCTATGAAGCATTGGTGAAATCAGCAGAGTTCAGGCTGGGATCGTTGGTTAAAATGTACCATAACTCCAGTGGAGTGAACTTGTTTACCTTTGTAACACACCCAGTTAATAGCTCCCTGGTTTACCTTTGCTGGCTTCCTGCCTACCTCCACTACCACCTCTGTCAACTCCAGTAACTATACCTACAGAAAAGATCTTTCATGAAGACTGAAACTTACTGACTTGCAAAATGCAAATCCTCAAGAAATCTTCAATAAAACATAGGGAAGGCTAATACTGACATTCTTGATGTTCGTAAGGAAAACAAGCAATTGGGAAACTTCACTTGTTTTAAGGCAAATCGTGTAAGAAACTTATTTTTGGCTTGTCCTTAAAATGGTTGATCAAATGGTTGGACTTTTCAATTTATTTAAAAACATAATGGGCAGTGCAGTTTGTGTGCACTGGCCATAGGAAGTATAAAGGTCTAAAAAGCATGGGTGTAGAGGTATTCTTTGATTTACTGCAACATAAATTCTCCCTACATGTGTTTTGTATTTATGTGCTCATTTCTTCTATGTATTTAGCTACTGTTTGTTACATGCATGCAAATGTATCTAGGGCCAAATATTCAAAGGGGCTGGGTGGGTGCACAAAAGCGTGCAGCTCGTTTAATGTCCTGTGAGAGAGCAAGATGCGTGTCTTAAATAGCAGGAGTTAATGTACGCTAGCTGAGAGCTCGCTTACAGATCAGGGATCTCTAATTTGCCTTCTTTCCAAGAGTATTTTCACTGCTTATACCTCTGCTTCATAAAAAAGACTTTAAAGGTCTGAGTAGTGCACTAGGTAGGGTGGCTTTGTTACGATTTAGTAAAAGATGAGAGTAGCTTTTTAATCTTTTTCCTTACAGCTGATTGAGCTTGACAGTTTTTCTGAAGAATATGATAAAGTCAAGGTGGGCTTTCAACGCACAATGCCCAAAACAGTTATTAAAAGGATTCGTAGAGTTCAGAACCCGTCTCTCTGGGAACTGTATCAGTGGTATGTGTAAAACACTGTTCTGGTATGTGTGCATGAAGTTTGTTGTTTCTGCAGTTAGCTGTATGTTAAAGATAGATGTACGCATTCCTGAAATGCAGCTGCATTCAAGAATCTGCTTCCACTCCCTAAACTGAAATACCTAGCCAGGATCAACATGTAGATAAAGAAGTACTGAAAAAAAAACCTCAGTCAAGACATAGAGTTTTGAATAGTCAGCTGAGCTCTGTGGGAGCAATCATTCTGACTTCTCCCAGGCCTCTGTCCAGGACAGCTGCCTTCCACTGAAGCCTTGAAGCTGGTAATCACTTGCATTTGGCACAAACACTGTTTTGTAGCTGGTCAAAACTGAAACAGCCTTCAAAACTAAATTGAAAACCCACTGAAGGAAAGCTTTAACATGAACTCCTCTGTTTAGAAAAAAATAATGCCAAGGTTCCTCCCCCTCTCCCAGTGAGGCAGTGAACGAAACAAAACATTTTTATAATTAAATATCTGGAGGCATTTGTGTATAATGAAAACACGTTTGTATGCAACTAGACAGCAAGATACCCTGTATGCCCAAAGTTCAGGCCTTAACATAAGGATTGTCAGAATATACTCTTTGTCTAAATTTGTCTTTGAGTGCTACTATGGCTGGAACCTGTCTGGGTTCAGCCACAATGGAACTGCAAATACACTGCTTCTTATTGCAGGCAGAAGGAACAAATGCAGAAGAGTAATGGCGGAAATGCTGTGGATGAGCGATCTTTATTTCATGGGACCAGTAGAAAATACATCGATGCCATCTGTCAGCAAAACTTTGACTGGAGGATCTGTGGCATTCATGGGACAGTCTATGGCAAAGGTTGTTTTTCGGCTCCTTCATTAACTTTAGACTTGCTGAAATATTCTCAGTAGTTACTGTAGAGGTGTAAAGGTAGGACACTCAGACCATCTAGGGCTTATCTCTGTGATGATGTGGACAACATAGCTGACTTCAGCAATGTGATTGATCATTTGGAACTAAGGTATACTGAAGGGCCTTGGCCTCTATGCTGCACCCTGTCCTTGCAAGAACACAAGCACAGGAGAGGCCAGTTATAGGGATGATTTTCATAGACACCAGGCCTACTTCTGTTCTCATTTCTCCAAGCTCCTACAGGAAGGCAGTGTGGCATTACTTGGCTTTGGTTTGTTTTGTTTTGTTGGTTTTTTTTCCCAGAAAAGCAAATGCCATCCTGGTTATAGGCTTTTTCCATTATTAGCAAATTACATTCCTTTACGTTGCCCTGTGTACAGGAAAGGATCAACATACCAAGGGAAATAGCCAAGAGACAGGCTGACTGACTGACTACCCACCCATCCAACTGAATACCTTGTAACTCTCAGAAATGTGCTAATGAATAATAGTAGCCTCGATCTCCTGAGGGAGTTGGGTGCGATTGGGAAAGGTGGACATCTAGGGTCAAGAGGAAATCTTGAAGAACATGACAACATTTAATACATTACTTTTGTGTGGCTTTTTAATGTGTGCTGTGAAAAATAAGGCTGTAGGTCATTTTCACTAAGAAGGACATACAGGACATGTGAAGGCTTTGGGAAGGCCATTCATGAACTGTTTAATGGATTTGCTTATGAATTTGCTTTCACACTGTATGACTTCTCTGCAGTTTGGTATCTTACCAACTCTGTCTTGGTGTCTCTTCTGCAGGAAGCTATTTTGCAAGGGATGCATCTTATTCTGACAACTACTGCAGGGAAGACTCACGCACCAAGACCATGTTTCTGGCCCGGGTGCTGGTGGGGGAATTCACTGTTGGTAATTCTTCCTATGTTCGGCCTCCCATGAAGGACAAACACAGCTTCTATGACAGTTGTGTGAATAGCTCTTCAAACCCTTCTATCTTTGTCATCTTTGAGAAGCAGCAAATTTATCCAGAGTATCTCATAGAATACGTTGACCAGGCATATGCTAAAATGCTGTAGTACCAAAACCTGTCATCATTATGTTTAACTGGTATAAACATTTTCTTAGCATTGGCTTAAGAGAGAAAAAGTGATTTTTAGAAGTTATATGATTGGATAGGTGAGTTTTCAGAAGCATTTATTATCCATCCTTTCTGTGCAATAGAAAATGAGAAGTAAAAGACAGAAAGGATGTCTTAGAATTCTTAAAATCCTGTCTCTGTCTCCTATTCTTTAGCAGGTATCACATTTCCGTGCATTACTAGAGACTTTTATAAATTTATTAGATTAATTCACTGATGGTTGTAACATGATGATTAGCAATGACTGCCAAGTTTAAGTAATATTTAGTTATAACTATTTCAGGATCTTTACATGTTCTTATTAGTCAGAGGCTCTTTCCTTCTACCTGTTTATATTTTAACTCAAAATTTGATAAAACCTGCTTTTTTTAATAATCTGTCTCCTGCAATAGTAGACATTCAAGTGTTTGCAAATGAGACTGTACAATCTCTATGATCAACTCATTGCATAAATTCTGGGGTTTGTCCCTACTTAACCTTCACCAACAAAGCCTCAAAAATTAAACTGGCTTGTTGAGAAGGAACAGAGTTATTTTAACTTGTTAATTTTCTCACTGAAAGCAAATACCAAAGACATGAAGCAGAACAAGGATTGCTTGGTGCTGTACTATTCAATTGACTTACTCCAATCAAATAAATGATATATTTTAGGTCTGTGAGAACACAAGTCTTCCATGACTTTGTACCTTTGTATGAGAGTGTGCTGGCAGGTGCTGATGGGGGAGAAGAGGAGGCAACTCAAAGGCCATTTAAGAATACCATACTTGGGAGCAAAATGCACTGCTTGATTAGCAGTATCCTGTTCCTGTGGAGCAACTTCATGGTTTTCTTACAGTTGTTGGGAAGGACAGTGGGTGACCATCTCTCATGAGTACAGCCCTTTAGCTGTGGGAGATAGATACACTGGTTAGCAGTGTAATCAAGGGGTCTTTAAACTTTCTTGCAGGAAAAATGTGCTTACCTAGGGACAGGTCTCCAGCCACAGAGCTGAAATGTTTAAAAATCTGAAGGTTAAGTTGAATATTTAATTGTTCCCAGAGAAAGATGTTATTAGCATTGAGCAGTTAGCATACATATATGCAGACAGTAAAACTTGAACTGTCAAGTATTTTAATATTAAAGTTGCTGATACATAGACGGATAGTTTATCACAGCTTTAATGTTCCTAAATGAGTGCTTGTTAGCTGTAGTGTACTGCAAAAGCCTTAAGATACACTTTGTATAGGAGCTAAAAAATCTAAACCTGTATTCTAGAAGCACTTTTTTTTTTAATTCATCTGGATGATGATTGACAAGAGTACACTGGGTAACTCCTTATTACTTCAGCATGGTGAACCAGAAGCTTAGCTATGATTAGCTGGTGTAAGGCTGTGCAGAACTCCTTTTTATATGAATTGTGAAACTAGCAGCATGATATCTAAAGGAAAATACTCCCATTTGTGTTTAAACCCAGTAAAACACAGGATGTTGGAAATGCAAGTTGACTGTATTCTTTCTTTGGAAAGATTTATAATAGAGCATATGTGACAAGCTCATTTGCTGACATGAGTTTTGTCAGCATTGAGGGAGGATAATGTTCTGTATGAGAGCTTTCATACCTCTGCACAATAAGATTTTTCTGCCAAAACAAAATCATGTTCATCTACATGTTCATGGCAAATGAGAATACTAGTATGCCTTTCTTTCTCTGACCATAACCAGCATTTCAGCTAAGAACTGGAATAGCAAAAGTCATGTTAATCTTTTGCCAGAAAATTGAAACAAACATCTTTTTCCTACAAAAAAAGAGAGATTTTTTAAGAACATTTTTTATGACTAGTAGTATTTTTAAAGCCTTTAACTTTATTCTTGGAGAGGATGCATATGTGTGTAGGTATGGAAAATATCACTGGTTGTGTTTTGTCATCTATTATTTCTCCATTAACACACAAAAAGGAAAAGTTACCATGTTTTCCACTTCTGAAACTGCAGTGGTAACTTTCTTGTGTGTACTAAATAAACAGGCATTCAAACCACTAGATTCCTTGTCATGGTTTTCACTTTCTCAATACTGAAAGCACCACGTTTCACTACATTTCTGAGTTCTTGGAAGCTTTCTTAAAGATGCCTCTCATAGGTAGCAGAGTCCCTAAACAGCTGCCTGGTTTGCATTTGAAAATGAACAGATCAAAAAGTCATTTGCATTGAATCTAAACTTTCAACAAAAATTTATATTGAACCTCATTTCTGAGTGAGGACATTTCTTGGCTACTTAATACAAAAGTGAGCAGCAGCAATGTAATAATCTCTTACTCAATCCTGCACCACGTGAGGAGGAGAAGCTGTGAGGATTGTTCCCTATTTTGGTAGCAGGTCCATCCTTGCAAGTTCTTTACAGTGAGGTAAGCCACTGGCACAGGCTGCACAGAGAAGTTGTGAATGCTCCATCCCTGGCAGTGTTCTAGGCCGGGTTGGGCAGACCTTTGAGCAACCTGGTCTAGTGGAAGGTGGCCCTGCCCATGGCAGGGGGGTTGGAACTAGATGAGCTTTAACATCCTTTCCAACCCAACCCATTCTATGAAGACAGATGGCAAGCTAGCAGAACCAAACAACTTTGCTGTGCCAGTAGCACAGTATGGAGCAGGGTCATTCATGAACCGCCAGCTCCTAACCCACTGGGCTGGATAAGGGTCTGGCAGCCAGCCATGGTCAACCCACCACACCAGTTAACGGGTTTCATCTGTAATCAGGTTTATCATGATATTCTGCCTAGATTTTATGAGATGTAGGTGTCAGCAGCAGCAAAGGAGTGGCAGTACACTACTCGGTTCAGATACCTGCAGCCTGGGGAAGTAGGGGTGGTGGGTAAGAGTAACTTAGGTGGATGGCACATGCCAGTTATGCATTTTGCTTCTAAGAAACCACTGCTCAGCACTGCCTTTGAGCCAAAGGGCAAGTGGGAGTTGTAGAAATGCTGTCTGACTTTGAGTACTTCCAACGCAACATCCAGGAGAGACAGCCATTACATGGCCAGTGTTACTGGTGCTTATCATTTTTGCTAGGGGATAGGTAATCCAGCTCCCTCCTAAGTAGCCATAGCACCCAGCACTGTAGGGAGCAAACATCTTGGGGACTGAACAGACTTCTCAGAAGAAAGAGAATTGGGCCAGTGCAAACCAAGCAATGAAATAAACAGTTTGTGAGTCACCTTTAAATTCTTTTAGCATGTTTACTACTGTAAATGCACAGAAGAGGAATATCAGGTAAAGCTGTGTCCAAGATGGGAACATGGTTTAACAAAGGGAAATGAGAAGGTGGTCAGTTCAGAAAGTATCACATGCAGAGAGGAAATTCTGCAGTTTAATGCCAGGTAAGAATAAATAGTTCAAATTTGCAAGCAGTGACGCATGGTAACTTCTAACATTCCAGGAATGCTATTTATAAAGTACAAAACTTTAAAGGTTTTCTCTATCAGCAGTCTCATTAAAAATACCATTTTATACTGACAACTTCCTGTAGTCATTGCAAAATCCAGAAGATGTTTTTAATAGAAGCTTTCCTTTACTAAGCAGCTTTTGCTTTGTATCAGCTGTCAGAGAATGTCTAAGACCCTTTTGTAAAACAGACATGCCCAATTTTAAACAAACCCACAGCTCGGCAGTGCAAGACAACACACTTTCAAGAAGAGAAATTATTTTAAGTCAGCTTCCTTGTTCCTCCCTAAACTCAACTGCTCTACTGGGTTTCAGCTGGAATAGAGTTAATTTTCTTCCTCGTAGTTGGTGCGGTGCTGTGTTCTGGCTTTAGTCTGGGAACAACGCTGATAACACTGATGTTTTTAGTTGTTGCTCAGTAATGTTTACTCTGACCAAGGACTTTCTCAGTCTCATGCTCTGCCAGGGAGGAGGGGAAGCCAGGAGGAAGCAGAGGCAGGACACCTGACCCAAACTGGCCAAAGGGGTATTCCATACCACGGCACGTCAT
>NW_009938833.1:0-794 GCF_000696875.1 Nestor notabilis | reverse complement strand
CAGTGAAGAAGCGGGGGGGAGCTGGCCGGGAGGGGCCGATTGCTGCTTGGGGGTGGGCTGGGCACTGGGCAGCGGGTGGTGAGCAATTGTATTGTGCATCACTTGCGTTTGGTTTTTGTTTGGTTTTTCCTTTTCCTTTTTTAGTTTTATATCTCTCTCCTTGTTATTTCCCTTATTATTACTATTATTAGTCGTAGTATTGTATTATACTTCATTTTAGTTATCAAACTGTTCTTAACCCTTGCATTTTACATTCTTTCGATTCTCCTCCCCATCCCACCCAGGTGGTGAGGAAGCGGCGGGGGGGGCGGGGAGGGCGCGTGAGCAAGCAGCTGTGTGGTGCTGACTTACTGTCTGGGCTTAAGCCACGACAAACAGAAATGCTACTAGTTGCTGTAACTTTGGGATATACAGCTATGTTTTGATGTTGCAACTATGAACATACGGCCTTTTTTATTTATGTATTGGGAGGGGTGGGTCTGAATCCAAAAGACAACTCTGCTCAGGATCAGTTCAGCCATGTTACAGGGTTGCACAAATGCACTGTGATTAACATGCTATTACCAGTTGCTGTTCTGGAGAGCTGCTGTCAGTCTTGTGTCTTGATTTTTGCAAATAAACGCTTTCAGGGGGCTAGAGCAGTGCTGGTCCCTCAACACAGCTTGCTTCTTAGGTATGTTATGTTTCTGAGCCCACAAAGCTAGGACGCGGGCCAGCTTCATTAAGTATCCTGGTAAAATGTCTATGTGGTGTCTGGTGATTGTGTCACTATGAGGGTGCTGAGGCGCTGGCAC
>NW_009938832.1:2407-32756 GCF_000696875.1 Nestor notabilis | reverse complement strand
GGCCCTGAGGCGCTGTCGGGCCTGAGACACAGCGACCCCGGAGCCGCGCCTGGCGGTGCTCCGCCGGGCAGGGGACGGCCCTGCTGCGGTGAAACACTGTTCCTGCTGCTGTGCGGTGTGTGCAGCCGGCTCCTGTAGGCTCTGATGAAACAAAAACATCCTCTTTACCGTCTGCGTACCTGTTAAGATGAGCTGCTGTCCTTGTGCCGCTGGGCTCTGGGCATCAGGGAGCGACAGTATTTTGAGAACCCCCCTTTCATCTGGTATTTGATGGGAGTTAACTGTTATTTTTATATGAATAGACACATGAGGACATCTTTCACAACAAAATTAAGTCAGACTGAGAGCCACAAGCCCTCAGAAGGCTTGTGTATGCATTAGCCCTGGTAGTCAGTCAGTGACCCTGGGAAGGGCACATCTTCGAGCTGCTGTTCCAGGCTGACCTCATGTCCAGGGTCTGATCTGTGAAAATGGCTCTTGGGTGCTCTAAGTTAGCTAATCTCAAGATTACTTCTACCTGAACACTCATTCGTGAAAAATAGAAGTATGTAACTTCTTAGTGCTCATGTTTCTCCATTATTTTGAAATGTTTAACTCATCACACCTCCATTCGTATTCATAAAGGAAGAACATCAAGTTCGGTAGCTGAAAATAAGACAAACTGAAACAAAGAAAAGAACTGACACAAGAGTTAAGTGGATCTTACCTGTCAAAACGTGGCATTCACCACCTTTCTCACTCTTCCACAAAACTTACCCCTTTAAAAACAGTAAGTACAATTCCACAGTACATCTTATTTTCAAATGTAAAGTCTGCTATTGGCAAGACACAATTAGTTTTCCAAATACAAGCTTACCTGAGCCATAGGTTCACAAGGATACAATCCCGTACAGTCTTGTTAACATTAAAGCAGATCATCTGCTGAGGTGGTGTCAAGTGGGTTGCCACAGGCTCACTAACATACAACGATAATAAAACTGAGTTGTGTATGAAAACAAGGTGTAGGAATAAACAGTAGTGCAGTGTGCCACGTGAGTGAGGACCGGGATGTGGCTGCTGTGAGAGCTCCCTTCTAGAGCCGTGGGATAATTTCAGCTGGAAGGCACCTTGGATCCAGCACCCTGCTTGCTGCAGCACCAAGGCAGGTCACACTGCAGTTTGTCTGGGCTACAGTGGTGCACTGACTACCCAGTACTGATGACAACTGATTTCGAAATGCTTATAGGGGTTAAAATTAGTGGGTGTTTTTCCTATTTCCCTTCTCAGCTTCCTACCAGCTCTTCTCTTTACTGAAATATAAGGTGACACATGTGTATGCGACAGGAGTTTTTAAGCAAAACCAGAAAAACTAACAATCTTTTTTGTTCTTTCTTTGCATCCTATAGATAGGATGCAAATCAACAATAGACAGTGTTAATTTACAAGCTGTGCATCACTTGTACATGTAGAAATAACACCCTGTGGATGCCAAAGTCAATAAAAGGGGAGAGCAGGGCGATGACGTAAGCTTCACGAGCCACTCTTCCCATTTACTCCACTTAGAATCTCCCTAGGAAATCTGAGAAGGAACGTGTTTATTTCATTTACTAACCTTTGGTTTGGTTCATCTCCTACTGTCTTTAAAAAGCAGTTACTTCTAAGGGTGGCCCTTAATGTGGGCACAGGGATTTGTGAAGCAGCAGAGGCAGGAAAACCTACCATGTGTGGTGGCTGGTGTCACTGGCAGAACAGCAGCATCATTAATTGATCAGACATCTCAGCCAAGAGCCCTGCAGATGCAGATGAGACCTTCGATTTGGCTTGAAAACAGGAACCAGTATCAAAATTTCAAATGAAGTTTTGGCATGACCCGAATGACAGGCTGGAGCTGGAAGTTGACTAGTAACAGTGAAAGAGGCTGCAGCTGTTTGCATGAGCATTTATCTGGTGTAATGCCACAGGAGTACATGGCTACTGGTCAAAACCACCAAAAACGTGCTCCGTGTGGCACTGAGCAGCTCACAAAGCAGACTGTGGTTACAGACGTCCACCCAGGCCTGTGGAAGGGGAGCGGTGCCGCCACAGCATGTTCTTGTGTGTACAGAGTGGCTTTTAATTCAATTATAGTCTTCCATTACTGGGGAAATAAATGTGGGAGGAAACAAAGGACAGACAGAGAGAAGCAAAACAAGGGTAGGAAGTAGGAGATATATGCTTACCGAGTCTCATTTGGCTCCATAGGGCTTTAGAAGGACTGTCGTATATCACGACATTTATTATTTCTGTCATGCACTAGGAGGAGAAGTCCATTACAATATCGATCATTTTACTCTGCTCAGCTCTACGCTATGTAATACTCAGCATAGCTCCAAGAGCATCCAAGTAATTTAGAAATAGCTGTACAGGGAGAACTGAGGAAGGAATCTGAGTCAACATGGTTTCCCTTAATGGAATTCTCTTTTTAGTAAGCTTTTACAAAACTTAGGAAATGGCATTCTAAACACTGTTAAAGCACAGCACAGTTGCAGTCAAGCAGTCAGAAGCTACAGACATATGAAGATTTCCTATTTAATCCTAATTTACATTCTGACATAATGGCACAGCCTTCAGCTGCATTGCCCCATGGCTGTCACATAACCTCTTCATTGGGCTCTGCTTTCTTTCACTGCTCAATAATTCTGCCCAACAAACTCGGGGCCAAAATCTTAAATGTCATCGAAACACTTACCCTTCCTTGATTTCAAAACCACCTCTGGCAAACTCAAAAATCCAAATATTTCAATTTAATCTGAAATACCCGCACACTGCTTAGCATGGAAAAGATAAGGCTCCAAGGAGACCACAGAGCAGCGTCAGTGCCTAAGGGGCCAACAGGAAAGCTAGACAGGGGCTTTTGACAAGGGGCCTGTAGGGACAGGACAAGGGGGAATGGCTTTAACCTGCCAGAGGGGAGATTGAGATGAGCTCTGAGGCAGAAGTTCTTCCCTGTGAGGGTGCTGAGGCGCTGGCACAGGGTGCCCAGAGAAGCTGTGGCTGCCCCATCCCTGGCAGTGTTCAAGGCCAGGTTGGACACAGGCGCTTGGAGCAACCTGCTCTAGTGGAAGGTGTCCCTGCCCGTGGCAGGGGGTTGGAACTGGAGGAGCTTTAAGGTCCTTTCCAACCCAAACCAGTCTGGGATTCTATGACTGCAATCATCAGATGGGGCAGCACAAAGGAAGCAGTAGCTATTGTCATTAATGTGCCATTCACTGTTCCAGCATCGCAGTGGCAGCAGGGACAGAGTGGTCCTGCACAGTGTCAGACCAGCCTGTGCCTGAAACACAGAGGTGCAGCACAGGTGAGAGCTGTGCTGCTGTGTGAGGTTGCAATTTCCCTCCACTCCAGGTGGGTTTGCAGCCAGCCCAGGATAGGGACATGTGATGGAAGTCCATCCTTACCTGGCTGTCTTCTTTCTTACCTGCAGTCTGCTGATGTTACCATGGGTGGACACTACAAGTTTTCTTCATCATTCTTCTTTAATGTTCTATCTGTTCCATCCCCAGCTTTGCCTGTAACACATTATTTATGCAGAGCAGTGTGAACGTCTGCATCAGAAGATCCTTCAGCACTGGAGAAAGCCGCATGCTGGCAGGGGAGCCAACAGAGGCTGACAACCTGGCTTCTGTGCTGATGGCAGCACGTGCTGGAGCTGCTCCATCTCTTCTATATTCTTGCATATAGCTTTCAAGGGGTCTTTCTCATGTTAGGGCCCAATTGCAGACATTCATCCCTAAAAGGGAGGAAGGATAGACAAGCCAGGATGTCCACAAGGAAGGCACTTGGGTATGACAGTGATGGTAAGAATCAAAGTTAGACAGACAGATTTCACCAGGTGCTATGGTCACAACAGTAAAACTTGAGATAGCCTGAAATTTCTCTTTTCCAGGTCATGGACTGGGACACATATGAGGGTCTGGGCTCTGAGTGTCACCAGAGGTAGATATTTAAGTACCTGGCTTATTATGGCTACACTTTGGAGAGGGAGGAAGAGTGTTAGAGAATGCTTTTCCCATTGAGTTACCTGACCTGATGGAGGGATGAGCTGTCTCTGCTCACCTGTCTTCATGCTGGACATGTGTTAGAGCCATACCTTTAAAGAAAAGAGGGGGAAACTGTGTACCAGATACAATTCAAGGGAAAATAATATCCTGAATGTTTTCACCAACCTTTGCCGATTTCAGGACAGTCCTTACCAAATGAGTGTCTCTGCTCCTTAAACATGATATAATCAGCAGATAAACAGAATTCTGCCAACCTCTGTGTAGTGTAGCATGCTTGTCTACAGTGCCTTCCCTTGGAATGCCACTTGCTGCAGTGCCCTACTACTATACCTGCTGCCAGCCTTCTCTGGCATTTCTCTGCTTGTTAAGCCAAATGGGTTTGACCCCCAGATAATGCCCTGATCACTGTTCACGCGCATAAGCTCTGCTGACCACTTCCAGGTGTCCGAAGCCATGGAGATAGAAGAGAACACATGGTACTCCACATATAAGTAACCTGTTCTTGTGGTCACTTTTCACATCTACTTCTGCAGTGCAGAATCCCCCACTACCGCATGGCTCCTGCATCCCCTGAGAAGGGCAGAGCTAAGGCCATGGTGTGGGGCCCAGTACACGCTTGTCCAGTTCCTGATATCCTTGTATTTCTTGTACTCCTTCGTCTCTATAGCTTCACATCAGAGCCTGAAGTGCAGGTCCATTTGATGTTTGGGAAACATGTAAGATAATGACTGTCAACTGTAATATTAGGCAGATGCTCTGGGTACAAGTCCAGGAGACAGAGATTTCCTCTTCTGAGCTGTCTTCTCATTTCACGATCAACAGCACCATCTAGTGACACCAAATTAGCATCCTACGTACCTGCCTGCCTTCACTGACACTTCATACGTTCCTCCGTGCCTCCCAGATGAGGATTTTCTGCCTGTGCCTATTTATACCTTTCATGCTAAAGGGTTGCTTACTAGTAGGCCTTGGATGGTGGAGTCAGTCACAGATCTCAGAACTGGGATGACACGACCCAAGTTAAGTCACAGGCCAAGAATCATCACTGAGCTGTGTGCCAGACCGTGTTTGGCTCAGTGAGAATCTTTTCTGCCTTCCCAAGCACCTCTTGCAGCTTCCACATTCAAAAGAAATCAGTTCAGAGAAAGAAAATAATCCTCCCTTATCCTTCCCTTGGATCTCTACTGTTTTCATCTTGCTCATATGTTGTGTAAGAATCTCAAACACACCCATCAAAAGCGTTTGTCCCCAGGATCCCACTGGCGTGCCTGGCTGGTAAAACAGTTGTCAAGGGAATCAAAAGCATGTCCAGCATTATTTCTGATCTCTCAACTGAGAGTACCAAGCAGGCAGCAGCTCCGCATCTCCCGCGTGCAATGAGCCCTTCTGTTCCTCTCCCTACCACCTCTCCTGCAAAAAGCCCACAGAGATAAAACCTGCAGGATCTGCACACAAACCTGGAGAGGCTGAGGTTTCATTGTCATCCCAGCTCCTGCACTGCTACATTTTGCCCTCTCCACAGCAGTCTCCAGGGCCCCATGCTGGATGTAAAGACAGAAGGACATCATGTTGACGGCAGTATCATTTTGTGCCTCTTTTTTCCCCAGCTGGGACAATGTGCACATTTCAACCCTCTCCACTACTGCATTCTCTCAGTTCCCTGGCTCTTCATCACGGCACCTTGCAGGCTGAGGATGCTGCAGGGAAGGAAACAAAAGGACCCAAGTTTTTGACCGTTCATGGGAAGGAATTTTGATGCATCAAGCACCTCCTCCAGCATCAAGGTAATGGCCAGGAAAACCATACTATGCAAGATACATGTGCCAAGCTATTTGCTCATTAGTCTAAAACAGGTCCATGTCCCCAGCTTGTGCTAGAGGAGTCTTAGAGACCAGGAATCTGGAGCCATGTAGTTTGCAGAGACAAGCCTGGAAAGGTCTTCCAAAACAAAAATTGCTTCAGAATCATGAAGAACAAGATGGATGTTTAAAGCCATCCCCATAAATCAATTTCTTTCCTGGAATTTACTGAGCTTATCTAAGTTAGATTATAATTTTAAACTATTCTGTATTCTGGGTTTATTTGTCCCGTTGGGGCAGCTGGATGGGGTTTTTAGCATCACAGCAGAATTCATGGGAGGTTTACTTGCTCCAGCATATAAAATATCCTCAGTTCACCTTATATGCTTATTTATATAGAGATGCTCATATGCTTATGGGTTTCTGGAGGCTTCTGGACAAAGAAATTTACTGAACAAATGCACACTTATCACATTTTCAAACAACTGTTGTGAAAATTTTACAGATAAACCAGCAGGCTCTAGTCTGATCTCTGATCACAAATGTGGCTTTAGAGATGTAATACACGGCTCTATGATCTGTCTGAAGCACTGCAAAGATCAAAAAATCAAACTGAATGTTAGGAATCACTGGGAGAGAAACAGAAAATATCATTAGGTCAGTGTATGAGTGCAGGGTACAACCACATCTCGACTACTATAGGTAGCAATAGTCGTGTTGTGAAAAAAGACAGAATAAAGGGCTATTCAATAACAAGAAGCATGGAGAACAAGAAACAACTGTCTGCTGTCTCTCCTAATACAAGAAATAGAGGGCATAAAATGAAACTTGTAGGTGGCAGATTAAATAAAAAAAATAAAAAGGGAGGAGGCAGATCCTCAGCCACCACGTAGCAGAACTGTGGAAGTCTGCCACAGAATGCTGGGGACATCAGAACTTTGCATGCATTGGGCATGCATTCATGGGGAAAAAAAAATCTTCAAGGGGGAGTAGACCAAAGATGCCGTTCTCTGGCTCAAGAAGTCATTTAACTGCTTGGGAAGATAGTCTGGGGGAAATACCACTGTAATCTTAATCTGCTTTCATGCATCTCTTCCAGTCATTGTTGGCAGGCAGACACAGGGCTGGGCTGCCTGAGCAGTTAGTCTGATCCAAACAGGGAGGAGGTGGGGGGCTCCTCACCCAGGATCAATGCTGTATGTTCCAAGCAGACCTGCAGCTCAAGAGCCCTTCAACCCAAGCTTGACTCCAGCCTGATATACTTTCAATGCTGGTGACAAGACCCAAATCCAGAATCGAGTTCAGTTTCGAGGTTGATCACACACTGCAGTGGGGTTTCAGGTCTAGCAGCAGAGGTCTGGGATATTTTGGATGGCCATTTCCATTCAGTCTCTGACAGGCCCACGGTGGAAGACTCTTCAGTTACAGCAGGGGGTCCTACACGCTCGTACTAAAACCTACACTGGAAACTTACTTCAAATAAAGTCTCTGTGGTTTACTGCTGGTGGCGATTTGTAGCTGGTCAAAATGGAAAAGTGGTAAAATATTCACATGATCATCTCGATGCTCATCTCACAGCTTCATCCTGTAGTGGAGAAAATAAATCCCCAGAGCAGTTACATACAGTGGCGAAGTTACCCAACTCCCTTGGTTTCTGATGACGCAAAGGAAAAACACTTGAACCTCCTGTTTAATTCTCTGCGTTTCCCATAGCAGTGGGAACTCTGGTCACGAATGGTGCATGTCTCTGTGATCCAGACTTTTAAAAAGCAGGTGGTAGGTTTACCAGTGGTTGGGGCCCTATGGGATGTTAGTTCCCAAAAGAACACAGAACATCCTTTACAAAAGGATTTCCGTCTTCCTTAAGAAGAAGGAGATAATTTTCCCAATAATTCATCAATTAATTCTAAAATTTGGAAGCCTGAGTGCTGACAGCAACCTCAAAATAGAGATCCCATCTGTCTTTACTACACTTTCCAGGCTTCCCTTTCTATTTGCAGATCTCTAACAAGTCACCGCAGAGCTGTTTGCCTCTTTGCCAACATCTTTGCTTTGTTTCGTTAAGTAAAACCATTAACTGGTCTGACACAACCAGATGTACTGCACACATCCCAGCAGCTTCCTGCTGCTGCCAGGTTGGGCCCATCAATTTCATTTGCCTTGTTGTGGTGCCTTTTAACATTTAATTACAAAGCAGCACTTGTCAGCCACTTTAGTTATCATCTGCTATTTCTGTCACCTCAGCAAGAGCCCAGAATTCCTCCAGCTTCTTTGCCAGCAAGGTTTTAAGGAGGGAAGGTCTGTCCCAGGAACACCTTTAACAGCTTAGCTGTTGACAGATCAATTAGCACTAGCGTTAGTTAGCGTTGGTTGGTTAGCGTTGCCCATGTGCTGTCACTGTTCCACTTGCTCGCAAGATGGGTTATCACTCTTGTGCGTTCCTGTGCAGCAAACACGCCTGGCACGTGACAGGGACACCTCCCCGGTGCCTGCGCATCCCCCGGAGCAAGCAGCATGTGGCTGTGCTGGAGCTTGCCAGGAGACCAGGCAGATCAGCTCCACACAGTCCATGGGGTCCACAACGGCATCCCTCCATGCTCTGTCATGGTCATCGTGGTGTCCACCAATGGGTTGCCTCAGACCCAACCTGAAGAGAAGCAGTTCCAATCAGGTGCAAACCCAAAATGTACATGTCGGCCATAGGGGAGCACAGGTCAACTGAGGGGGTCTCAGACATCCACTTGTCAGGCCTGGTATGCCTTATTGTCACCTGCTGCCAGCAGCCACAGCCCCTGCAAAGCCATGGTACCACCACTGGTCCACTAAGTGCTGCCTTGGTACCTCACCAAGAGTGCCACCATTGAGACAAGCTGCTTCTCTCAAACTCACCCAAGCCCCACACTCCAGCTGTTCTCATCAGCAGCAACATGAAGCGGTTCTCATCACGGCTTTGGGCTCTGATTTTGCCATCAGATAAGCAGAGCCGTTTGTTAACTAGTGCACAGTCTGGGAGCCTCCAGGCCACTGAAGCCAAGTTCATGCCAGTGCGTTTAGAGGATGGGGCTCGCAGCTGGGGCCAATTCCCCTTCGTAGGTAACGTAAAGCAACGGGGATGAATACATGCAAAGCGTTACAAGCAAGTGGATTTGTCAGAGGGAAGAGGCGTGAGCAAGGGAGGTGCATTGGAGATGTCTGTACACGAGAGGGCGCTCTGAAATTACCTATGTTGGAGGGAAAATTCATCAACTCATTTGGGCCGAGAAAAGATGTAGGATCGCAGGAGCGGGGATTTCACCTATAGACAAAGAATCTGTAACCTTTATGCCACCACCTAAGGGTGACTTTAAAATATTGAAACCTGTATTGGAGAAACAGAATATTTTGCTAACAAAACATCTCTGAAGCCTTGAAATCAGCGTCAGTTCTTGCAGTGTTGAAGTGTTGGTTTGATTTACCTTTCTGGCTTGATTTATCTTTCATTTATGAAGGTATAACTTAGCAGCAACTTTTCTGGAGTCAGACCCATTTAATCAATGTTAAATCTGGCCTTTGGGGTATGTTAAGCCGTTATGGATGAGTCTTCTGCAAAACAAACAAACCAATTTTACTGTGCCATCATCTTTCCTGGAAAGCCATGGAAATACAAGCACCTGAATCAGACAGGGAGCATCACGAAATTCCTTTGGGTAAAATCCTTGTTCTCTCCAAGCAGCCCCAAATAAATAAATGTTCACGACTGCAGGGTCTCTGCAGGAGCTGGACCTTCGCAAATACATGGAGGCCCAAAGTAGCTCTCTGAAGCCCCTGCTTCCAGCCCTGGGAATGCTCCCCTGAGGCACACAGCATTGCCACCATCGACCCTGACCACAGATTCCTCCTCTATCATTACAAACACAGTATCTTTTGCCAGTGTTAGCATTTAAGATGATTTCCTGCTTGCACTCTAACAGCCTAACCATGTAATAGCAAACCCAGAAAGGATAGTTTTGTGGTAACAAACCCAAAAAGAATGAAATCTGCTGGAAAGTGCAGGACTGCCTGGTGGGTTCGGGTGAGCCCCGGAGCAGGTCAGATCCTGCAGGTTTTTCTGGAGAAAGGAATCCTGGAGGTGGAGGGATCTATGTGAGTCAGTCCAAGGATCCCAGCTCAATAACAGAGAGACAGATAATAGCATTTGAACACTATCTTCTCCAATTTAATTGTATTGATTTATCGCCTGTCCAATGAAGCCATCAAGTGTACAAAATGGTTAATCTTATTTTTTTCTTCCTGCTATCTGCTCAGAGGAGTGAAGTTGTAAACACAGACCCATGCAAGGAGGGTGGTGGAGGTGGGGGGATATATTTGACTTTTTTCAAGGCAGATGCTGCAGTGTGTCTGTGCAAAGCGAATCCCATGTTAGCACAGGGCAAAGGAAGGACATAAGCACTTCCCACTTCGGACTCCCAATGCAATGCTGCTCCATCTGAATGGTTTGGACTTGCTGACAAACCTCACTGATGTCACTGTGCTGGCTCAACCTTCAGGTGCATCAGCACCGCCAGCCTGGGCAGAGCCTGCAGGACCCCAAACCCAGCTTGGAGGTTGCTGAGCTTCCTCCTTCCTGGTGGCACACGGGGCTTAGCAAGGGCAGCTGACCTGCACGACTTCCCAACCCAAAGCCTTACTCATCCAAAGGAGGGAAGCAATATTCCAGCACTAAAACACGCAGGAGCTTGCTGTTTGAAACACACCACCTGAGAATGGAGGGTGGCATGTCTGGCCGGGGCAAGTGGGTCTGGCTCCAGTGCCCAGCGGCTGGGAGAGAAGGAAAACGATTCCTTTTTTAAAACTTATTTTCTTGCAAAATGTACATTTGCAATTAAAGGCTAAGTATGCTGTATATTTTATTAATGATGTGGGATAGCAAAGCATTTTAAAGCTCTCTTTTGTTTTGATGGGTTTTTTTGGGTTTTTTGGTTTTGGGTTTTTTTTTGGAGGAGGAGGGGAAGGAATTGAAATGGAAAGCTTAACACTTACAATTTCAAAAATTTGGCTTATATTTTAGGTTCTGGTAACATGCAATTACAGGCACTTAGAAAGAATTCCCTTTTTTATACTATGCCCTAGAGCATAAAATTAAGAGGCCAATTCAGGCTTTGTGCTGCTTTCAGAGGCAGTTTGCTTCAGCATAGATCAACATGGAGACTGACTGTCGCCTTTCTATTGAATTAGGTCTATATTTTTGACAAGTATGGCAGCAGTATCATCACTTTAATCACCAACAATCCATTGTGTCTCTTTATGCTAATAAATAAAACATTCTGTGTTAAATATTTCCCAGTAAGCACTTGAAGACCTGCAATCACCCCTCCCTTCTGTATGTTCCCAAATAAAATAATATAATGGTAATAAAATCAAATGATGTCTAGGAGTTTTATAGACAACTAATAGCAGTTATTGTAAAGTGCACATCAGATACCAATTGAAGGTTGCATTTCTCTTTAATATAATACAACATGCATATTTCACTAACTGTCTCTATATATCAAGTGAATTAAACAATATGATGATATTGGTCAAAAACTGAGTTCTTTAGGAGAGGCCTTTAGGCAGAAGTGTTTTACTGGACCTGCGTGTTAAGAGTGGAGACGTCTGGAGCACCGGATGCAAAACATGGGAAAATCACCCCAAGTTACAGAGAAATCGCCAGAGAAACCTCCTGCCCTTCCCTGCCAGCCTGTGCCCTCCTGAGGGCAGGGCCACCCCTCTCTGCATGCTGGGGCTTTGCTTAAGGGGTTGGTGGTGGCAAGGGTCTTGCAAACTATCACAGAAATGGTTGGGAGGGACCCCAGCCCATCACCCTGTCCTCTGTTCTAGAGGAACACACTGGTCCAAGACTGACTCCTGGAATCATCACAAAGCAGAGATGTAGGCCTTAGAAGAAATACGATCAGATCAACAGTGAGCAAATGAAGGCACCCAAGCATCCTGCAACATGTTGTCCAAGGGGACCCTGCCAACAGCTCCACCAGGGCTCAGGGATGGGCTCCCGCAGCTACCAGGGACATGGTGCACCCCATGGGATCCACAGTCTGCTCTAACCCACTGACGTCCCCTGTTCCCCCTGTTCAGGTTACCCTGGAGCCCCTACATCCTCCTCCCCCTGGCTGCTTGGTCATCCCTTGGCTGTGCAAGCCCTGCAGCCCCTTTGCCACTGGAGCAGCTCCTGTACCAGCAGCGGGACAACACTGCAGTGTGGGAGCCCCAGCGTGGCTCCGAAAATGTGCCTCATCCTCGATCTCCCTGATTGCCCTGACTTCATTCCCACACTATACTCTGGAGCCCGGAAGCCTTGGAGTCACCTAAAGAAACCCTTCCTAAACTTCAGATCAGCTTGCTGAGAGATTTTCCCCATCCCCATTACTAATATACCTAATATATTCAGGGGGCCCCGCCACAGTCAACATGAATTGTAAACCATTTCTCTAATCCCCTCAACAATACCCTTCCCCAAACCTTTTTTTTTTCCTATCTTAATTAGATATTCTATCCCTTTGGTTTAAAATAGTATTTAATTTCACTTAATGATTTCAACGAAAAATATTAGGATTCCCCAAACAGACATGTTCCCTCTGAATTCTCTCATTCTTTTTTCAAAGGACTCCAGTTTCATCTTTTTGTTGCTTTGTCAAAACACAGCTAATTGACTGTCCTAAAAGTACAATTTTAGTAATTTCTCTCAATGAAGCATAGCTGCCTCCTCTATTAACACTGCCTAATTGGACTTTGAATCCCCAGCCAGCGACTTCACCCATGCTACAGGCCTGGATCACTGCAACAGTAAATATCAGCATCCCAGTTAAATGTAGGTTGGCTCACATTCCCCCAAAATTGGCTTTCTGCTCCTTGGAGTCCAATCTGATGTAATATTACATTAACCATGGTTTTTTTTTTTTTTCTGGGGGAATTGGAGGAAAGGAAGAGAAGCTGAAGTGCAGATTTGCATTTCATCTCCTCGGTAAAAGTGCGTTTACTCCCCGGCGCCGGGGAGGAGGGAGCGCTGCGGATCCACGGAGCCTGGCAGGAGCCATTACAGCCTCCCCGCCATCATTTCCAGGTTTGTTTCTAGCAGCTCTAACTCCAGAGAGAACTCCAGGTAAGGAGTTGGTAGTGCTGATCCCCATGGGCCCCAAAGCTCCAGAGGGGTACCCACCACCCCACCGCACCACAAAGAGATGGATCCCAGGACAATTCTGCTGAAGCAGAAACTGCTTCCCATTCTTTCTCCTCCTTCTCCATAATACACACTACATGGCACATGGATTTCAACCTTCAAAGACTTTGGCACACACTGTGGGGCCAAGAAGGTTGACTGGCCATGCCACACCACATGCAGCAGCAAATCACCCCCATTATTATCTGCAGTGGCTCTAATTATCTTAGAGCATCTGCTATTAAAGTGCAAGCATCAGGCCAAGCTACAAGTAGGAAACAGGAGCAGAACTCCTCGTTGATGCCTGTAATAGGCACCAAAGGCACATAACTCTGCATAATTGCTAATTGTTATTACTATTTCAGTTGATGCCAGAATTGCTGAGAGATGCCTCTTGCTTCTTGTTTCCCTGCGGGATTTGGGAGGATACTGGATCCCACCACGACCAGCAGCATTTCCCTTAGCAGAGACTCCCCCATGGTGAGGGAGGTCAAACCCACCTGACGAGCCTGCTGACCCCTTCAGAAAACACCAGCGCCCGCCACACCAACAGTGAAAACTGCAAGGGACAAATTTAACTGGAAGCATAAGTGCGGGATCAAAGAGCGTGAGGATTTACAAGGGCCGGGCCTTTGAAGCCCTGAGCCAGGACAAAGCGCTCCCACCACGCTATGCTCCGGCTTTCAGCTCCGACAGCGAAATCCTCCGGGGCCTCATGAAGCCACTTGACCTCTTGTTACCCCCATTCTCCGATCTGCACAGAGGGTATTAACACTTCTGACATCCAGGCAGTTGAGGGGACCTGGATCAGTTTGACAGGGGCTGCTCACAGCTTCGCTGCGGGGATGCAACAACACAGCGTGAAAACACCGTATGATAACCCATAACGTAGGGTTTGGAGAGCTCTTTAAGGTACAACACTATCAGATGTTTTTTATTCCCTTTTCTGCTACATACCTTTGCCCTCAAGTAGGGATCAGCCACACTCTAATTTTGTGTTTCTGGACTGCACTGGATTTTCCATTGCTTATGCTCAGACAACTCCACCATCCGCACTGCACTGGGTACAAACCCTACCAAGAAAACTCATTTCTACTCCACACTTACACAACCCACTTACAAATGTACAGCCAGCTGAGCCCTCACTCCTCCAAAGCAATTCACTAGCTTCTCCTTGCCAAGAGCCTGGCGTGGAGGTGCCCAGCCCAGGGGATGCTTTCCAGCATCCAGCACCAGTCCAGATTTGGTCCCCAGGAGTGGCTGTGCAGCTCAGCAGAGGGCACTCCAGCCCACCACGAGGACCCCGCTTAAAAGATGTTGCTATCAGCTCTTTCCTTATTGCAGGCAACTGCTCCAGCGATAAATGTTTTCTTGTAAACATGCCATAGATGGAGGTAGGAGCCAACAAAATGGAGATGCCAGAAGCTTTTTGTCTTTGTGATTTAGTTTCTTATTAGAACATGCTACTGGGAAAGAAAAGATATCATTGATAAGACTGACATTAGAGTCAGCCAGTAAAATTAAAACCCCAAGGACTGGACTGGCCCTTTTCTTGTCAGGCAGGAATACAGATTCTCTGCCAAACACTTGAAGATACTCATAAATGTTAGGGACAAAACCTTCAAATAAAGAAGGAAAGGATTTTTGCTGCCTTCAGTTCTGGCAGAACAGTTTCAGATGCTTTCAAGGGCCTGGCTTTCCGTCTGGGCACTTGCCCTCATGCCCCAGAAGAGGACCCAGCCCCAGGAAAGTACCAATGTCCATAAACTCGGGGCTGGAAGCATCTCCTATTCCTGCTTCCTTTCCAAAAACTTTGGTCAAAATGCTAGAGAAAGCAAACTGTGAAGCACCACAGTGAGTTTGCGGTGACATCCAGAACTTGAAAGAGCATATGCGCAGAGTGTTGATAGATAGAACCAATTTTGAGGCCAATTCCTCTTGACATCTGCAGGCTCATGGACCTAGAGCAGGAGGTACCACAAGCTCAGAGGTGCTGGGAGTTTTGTTCCTGGACAACTCTCCAGTAACTTCTCGGAACTCAGACAAATGCTCCGATTTAGTCTCACCGGCCACATCCTCCTCTTTCATTTTTGCAAAGAAAACCTTGCCCAGAAAGCACGTTTTTGTACAACAGGGTGAAGAGTTCATTCTGTGTCTGGGTCCTTTATCTCAGGGCACAGAATGTCAAGATTTTGAATTTGGATGTCTTGTACCCAGCCCTGCTACCAGCAGCACATGCTGAGGCTCCAGCTTACAGCATCCTGGCACAGACAGACGCACAACAGGGACAACAGCTCTCCCCTCACACAATGCAGTTTAGTGTCATTTGGACTTTCTTGTGCCCCCGTGGAGCAGGCGCCTCAGCCAGCTCCAGGTGGAACAGGGCTCTGCTGTGAGCACGGGAGGCTGCAGGGCTCTGCACATCTCATCTAGCAACCGCTTTGTCATCTGACAGTATAGGGGCGAACATGGGGGAAACAGCAGGTTGACAAGGAAACATGGTCCTATATTGTGCACTGCTCACGTATGGACCTAACTGAGCACTGCTCCTGGTGCTTGCACATTTTAGGGATGTGTTTATTTTATAAATAAGCCTTTATAGTAATCTTACAGCAAGTGCATAAAATGATCTTACAAATAGGCACTTCTGTATGCTTTATGTGCATGAGGAAGGTGGTGGGACTTAAACCCAACTCTGATTTTGCAGCACCAGCCCCATGGCCACACACAAGGCCCTGAAGCAGCAGCAGCAGCTAGCCAGGCTCACCAGAGGGCTTAATAAATTCTGATTAATAGAGAACAAGTTCCTCATCTCCCTGCCCTTCCTCTCTAAAACCAGACACCCAAGCCCACTTTGACACATGTGTACTACCTGAGTCTTAAACCAGTGTTAGGTGTCATTAAAAAAATGTAAACCAGTATCTTAACGGGAAAAGTTAAATCTCTTTATGCAGTTAAACAAAGAAACCTTGTCCAGTCATTAAGAAGCAATTAGCTTATCTAAGAAATAACAGCACTAGTGCTGTCAGACTGGCACACAAACACTAAAAAGAGCAGGGATCACATGTCACATTAGGATAATTATAAAGAGAGGAAGAGACAAGCAGGAACATAAAATAGCCATGTGGACAGTATTTTGCTGGATTTTTTTTTCTTTGCATGGAAAAGGCTAGACACATTCTGCAGAAGAAAAATCTGAGTATCAAAAAAAAACATCCTCTTCTGGTTTTATTCATTTAAGACTGTACATAAGAAAGCAGCCCACATACATGAAGTCTTCCAGATTGTGTAAAGCAGTGGCCAAATCCTGACAAGAAACAAGTTTCTTAAACCTAACAGAAATCCTTAAATCTCCACACAATCAACCTGCAGCACAATTCCAGGTGTTGGAGTCTGCACAACAGAAGGAGCACAGCCTGTCCCACACACATCCCTCTCACCATGGCCACGTTCCTCCCTCTGGCACAGCCACAGAATTTCCTGAGCATATTTGGAGATGGGGTACATGTGATCTCTTGCCAATTCTGGTGCATTCACCTTTCCTAGTCCCAAAGTCCAAAGGCACTTACTTTCCATCAGCAAGAAGCTAAGCACCCTTCCTGCAATTCCTACCTTATTTACACTCCTAGAAATAAGGTTTACCCTCCCACTGCCATCCACCAGCTACATGACTTCTACCTGTGTGTCTCCCATTCCACCACACTCAGTGACTTCCCATGCATGAACTGAGTGTCGTTTCTGCAGCAACCATGCCATCCTTGAGCCCCATAAGGAAAGACTTAGGGACGGGTGTCCTGACACCTTGTGTATTTTACTCCCAGTAACTCATGTATTTGGGGAAAAAGCTCAGCTTCTAAGACCAGGAGACAAAATCCAATATACCAAGCCAGAAGCTGCCCAAGAGGAAAAAGCTGCAGCAGAAAGCACCAAAGCTCTTGGGTCCTCACCGGAAAGTGAAGTCTGGTCCTACAAGGGGTGATGGTTATGGCTGTGCTCCCTGCTCCCAGGTTTGTAAAGCACATGAGTCTTTTCTCACTCAAAACACAGCAGCAACACTGTCCTTAGGATGCCGAAAACCCAGACTAAAGTCTCTGTTCTGCTCAAATTACAAATTGACCCTGTTTTCTAAAGGATGCCCTAAACACTCATTGCCTGATAGCACCAGTACCTTCATCCAGTGAATATGGGAAGTCCTTGCCCCCTGCAGGGGATGTGCTGATGCTGAAGAGGTGCCAGTCCTCTCATACACAGATCAGGGCATCACCCACAACAAACTCTTCCAACAAAACTGTAGTACTGACTTAACAAGCAGAGGTCAGGACCTGTGCCTGAATGAACCCTGTCAGTGTTCAAGGCCAGGCTGGACAGAGCCTTGGGTGACGTAGTTTAGTGTGTGGTGTCCCTGCTCATGGCAGGGGGTTGGAACTAGATGATCTTAAGGTCCTTTCCAACCCTAACTGTTCTATGATTCTATGACTGGTACAGCCAGATTGCTGCTGGGGAAGGGAGGTGGGTTTCCGTTTTTGACATTTGCATCCTTCTTAAAGCATTTATTTGCCAAAGCCTCATACTAAAAATTATAGCAGATCCTACTTTGTTTGAGGTAATGCCAATTTTAATGTTGTAGGGTTTTTTTTGGTGTTGGGGTTTTTTGTTTATTTTTTGGGGGGGTTTTGTTTGTTTGTTTGTTTCAGGCTTTTTGCACAACTATAGTATTATTTAGGAACAAGTAGTAAGTGATAGATACTTTAATGTAATATGAGTCAATATGTATTTATATGTGCTTTATGACTTAATCAATATAGCTACATTAGCAAGAATAAATATGGTGTTTCCTTTTATGGCCTTGGAAAGAACAAATAAGGGAAGTCACATTATGAAGTTTAGGAATGAATAAAAACTCTACATTTCCCAGACAATTCAGTATATCTCTGACATTCATTTGTTCTCCAAAGTAGAGCAAGTACCTCCCCAGGCAGGGCACTGGGCAGGCAGCACCCAAGTGTCAGCGTGGGACTCTGGTTCACGTTTTTCACAGGTAGCTTCCAGAAAGGAATTTGAATAAAAGGAAATAGCCCCCAGCACAAAGTGTATGGCCACTTCAGCATCCTGAATCTCAAGAGGAAGGGCTTCCAAACCTGAGTGAAAGGAGTGCACAGCTCTCACTACCCACATGTTTCTGCAACCGGCACCTTCGCAAGTTTCATGTAGCCCAGCACCCAAGCAAAAGGGAATGACAAAGTGCTCCTGACAGATAAAAGACAGCTCCACACATTCACTGCTGCAGAAGGTATGGGTTGTGACAGGCATGGACACCCATTTTTATTATGGAAAAACACTTTTCCACCACTTGTTTGTTCTGGGGTACTGACCTCATCCAGTGCAACAAAGCAGCTTGGCCCCATCAGCAAGACATTCATAGAATTACAGGATCACAGACTGGTTTGCGTTGGAAGGGACATTAAAGCTCATTCAGTTCCAACTCCTGCCACGGGCAGGGACACCTTCCACTAGACCAGGTTGCTCATTCATCATACACATCCTACATATTCCTCCCACAGAAACAGACCTTTGGCTGGAGCAAACCTGCTAGGAAAGCTCATTCCCAGCTCCTCTCTCTACTTGCTACCCCTGAGTCAGAGTCACCCTCCTGGTTTCTCCATGGGTACATACCCTGGTTAAGCAGTTACCTTTGCAGAGTGCAAAATGGCTCAAACTCCAACTTTTTAAGTTCACATTTCCAACACCACAGTTAAGAGTTTCATCTTGAAGACCCTGTGAGACTCCTAGCCAGGTACATTCCACAGAGATCAAGGTAGGATCTTAATTTATCTCATCTGACTAAAGACACTCAGAGCAGAGACTGTCCCTGTGCAACACAAAGGCCTGCAAGGTGAGCCTGAGATACTTGTGACTTGACGTACTACTTGATGTGCTCCGCTAGAATTAACTTCTGGCAGTTCGGCTATTGCTTATCACTTCTGTTTCTGGCTGCAGCCAAGCTGGTTCTGTCTCTATCCTCCAACTGTTGGCCTGCGAGCCACTCAAAACATAGACTTTTCCTCTAGAGCTGGGCTAGAAGGTTGTGCCAGCAATGCTGAAGCTCCTGCTAAACCTGCTCACACCCCAGCAGCATCAACTGAGTTAAATGCAGCCTCTTCCCCTCCGATGGGCTCCTCCGTCCCCTCCCACCATACCAGGATAAACCCCCACGGCTATCCTCTTGCTGTTTTGGATTTACTCTGGTTTCTGTGGGGTCAGAGCCTGACCTTAGAGATCATTGAGCCAAGACTCACATAAGGACAGGGGCAGGAAAAAACCGAAACCCTCTACCCTCAATTTGGAGAGTTTGGCAGCATTTGTTTATCTTTAATGGATCGCCACCACCACATTTTCGACCTTTTCCTGTTGTGATCATTAGAACTTTTAACTGGATCATAAATCTTTTATTAACATTTGGTATTATACTAATTAAAACTGTTCCATGTATGTATTATTAATTTCTCCAGCACTTCTTGTGAGGGTGATGTTTTTAGCTGGCTTAGCAAAATGCACCATAGTAAATAAGGAGAAACTCATTTCCAGGCAATTAGGCTTGCAGAAAAATAAGTTTCTTAATGGAGGGCATGATCATTACAAATTTTACCTAAATAAACAGGGTTTCTTAATGGTAACTCTTCAAGCTAAGTAAACAGATTGGTGTGGTAATGTCCTAAGCAATACTTAAATGTAACTGTTTAATAAATTGGTAAATTACTCATTTCATCTTAGAACAAAATGGTAATACTGTAGTAATAACCTAGTATATATTCTGTAAATATGAAGCATTATCACTTTAGCTCTGAAGAAATCACCACAGTGATATGTCAGCATTGATCTAAAACTGCAGCATTTTATCTCAAGTTTATTACCCATTTTTGAGAATCGCTGAGATTTTCAGAGCATAATGGCAATAAAAGAAGAATTTAAAAAGCGCTTAAATGTGCATAAGTTAATCAGAGGTATCCTCAGGGGGGAAAGGAAATTTGGTAAAACATGAATTATAAGCATCATTTAAACTTACTTTGGACACTAGAGATAATAAATGGCACCATAATTTAGAAATAGCTTTTAACATCAATGACTGTAAGAGGCACTTTACTGTTCATAAGAATTGCAAAGCAACGGTGCTGTGGCCAATTTTATTAGCCATTTTTTTCTTTATAAAAGCAATCCAACCCTTTCTGAACCGAGCAGACAGGAACAAGAGTTAAGCGTTAATATGCAAAATGCATTTGAGTTTTTTTTAAATAGCCAGCAATAAATTTACCAAAAGATACAGTCTGGAGACAATTGAATGATCACTGAAGAAGAATAAAGCTTTCTCAGAGTTTACATGTTTGGGAAGAGTGGATAAGAGGAGGAAAAGGAGGGAGAGAATATCGTTCATGCATCCCTATTTACTGGGGAATGTCGCGGCACTTCCGAAGCGAAGGGGAGCTGCAGTAAATCAGAGGGAGGCAGCGACGGAGGAACAAGGCTTCTCCTTGCTAACTTTTCAGGATGGACAAAGCGTCTGAGGATCACAGCGGTCCATACAATACCCCATTAACATGCCTCCTTCCCCAGCCACACAACAGCCTACAACGCATCTTTCAGAGCTATCAATTATCAGCCCTTGCACCAATAAATTTTGGCCAGGCAGGACAAGAGCCCCTTTGACCGAGCAGCAGCGCACGCTTTGTCTGGGGGTATGCTCCCGGCTGCTGTGCTGCAGGGAATGCCACAGCCGTGCCTGGCCCCGGGGGAGCAGCCACCCGGCCCCCCAGGTATCTCCCTGCAGCATCTTCCCCTGGCATCCCCTTTTTCCTGGTGCCGCGGTGGTGGCAGAGTAGAATCAATGTGAACACAGGCTTTACCCTGACAGACTGCACATGCTCCCACCGAGCTCAACAAACAGAGCCCAGGAATTAATATTTATTTTCATTGTTTTCACACTAATCCTGTGGCTCAAGAATAAGAGAGATTAATATTCTTAGACTCTCTATGTGTGAGGCATCCGAGATTCTTGACACATGAAGTAGCCCTGCTTGGCAGAATGGGCTGTTAACTCAAACTCAGGAGAAAGCAAATATCTATATTTTAATTATTTCACTCCTGACCACTTTAGCATAATCAAGATCTAACAACAGTCATTATCCCACATTGCCAAACCAGCCCCTCCATGCTTTCAGAGCTGCTGGGAAGAGCCTCAGCTCCCCATTTTGTCCCCGATAACTTCTGGGATGTGACGTGGTTACACTCCATCCCTAAGATAAAATAAGGTCACATGTATTATTTCCTGGGGGAACAAATTCAAGCCATGCTGGTAACAGACTGTTGCTAATTTTGTGTCAATGTTGGAAAGATTAATTTAACCACAAAAAAGAACCTCGGCACAAAAAACTGTGCTGTACAACAGTGTATGTAAGAAGGGGGGAAGCGGCACACCAATTCATGAGAGCATCCTCTGCTCCAGGACTTTGTCTTGGCCTCCAGCAAAGCACATTTGCAGTGGGAGACACCCCTCTGGAAGTAGAGAGAGGATGGGAGCAGTTCTGTCCGTTAAGTTGAACAAAGGATAACCAGGAGGTGAAGTAAACCTGAGTCTCCATTGTAGGACTCTGAAATGGCACCACTGAGCAAACAAGTGTGCCACCAACTCTAATGGCTGGAAGTTAAAGTTGTATGAAGTCAGGCAAAAAAATGGAAGCAAGAGATTAATTTTTACTGTGACTGTGATAAGGCACTTAAATTTTGAATCGATTCTTCATCATTACGGATGTTTCATTCAAGACTGGATTACTTTTTAAACTAATTATCTTAGCTCAAATAAGGCTTTATTCAGGAGAAATAGAATATCTGTATTATTAGACACTGAATTAAGATGACCTTGCCATGGAACAACTACATTTTAATTTGCTCTTTGTAATTAAAAGCAAATCTCTAACTACCTTAGGCTGATTTTTTTAAGCATCAATCTTAAGGACATCTTAAAACACCAGAGGTAGGTGTTTTAAGACAGGAGGATGGACAGACAGACTTCCCAGAGACATCCTGCCCCCCGAGAAAGGTGCTGCACTACTGTCAGCCCCAGCAGCAGCTACTCCTGTGTAACCAGCTCTGTCGTGCTGTAGCTGGCACCAAAACAAGCAACGTGAAGCTTGGCTATTGAATGAAGACAGCAACAACTCCAGCTACTTTCTCCTTCCACATCAGTGGCTGTTCTGCCTTGTCACAGCAAGAAGCCAGCCTGCTATTTGAATGCAGCTACAGAACTGGTATCCTTGCATTCAGGTCTGTGTTTACTCACTGCATCTGTAAGCGATGCAGACCAAAGGGAGCATCTTCAGCACCACACTTGAGCAGCGCACAGAGCCCTCACAGGGGGGTAGGTGCCAGCAAAAAACACAGCTCAGCCCGACCCCTGAGCTAGCTCTGCCACCCCGCTGCCTTCCCCTGCTTCCCGCATATGGCAGTCAGTCCAGACGAGCACTTGTACACGCAATCAGGAAAACTAAATGCACACAGTTACAAAGATGAAAACTCAAATCAGAAACATGTGCAGAAGCATTTGGCAACCAACAGGATTGTTAAATGGTACCCAGGAGCCAGATTTTCAGTAAATCAGAATGGCTCCATGAATGCTCTGTTCCAGCGTACAAGTGAGTGAGAAAAGAGACTTGTGCAGCAAGCATCAGGGCACAGCAAGCTCCTCATGCTACCCTGAATCAGACAAACCCTGTTGTCCCTAGCTGGCACATACAGAGAGGAGAAAAAATTCCCTTTTGGCTCTCCCTGAGATACAGCAGGGCCGATCAGAAGTGAACAGCCGGAGTTTATTGGTGTTATTCTGAATTGACTTTGGCCTCTAAACCAGAGCTGACTGTTGCACAAGTACTCACTTAGCACAGTGCAGGAGGCTGGATCCTCGGCTGCTTTCAGTCCATTCACTCCCTGGCATGAACAATGCCAATTCAGATCAAACCCTATTGTACACTAATGACATTCAGACAGCGCAAGCCAAGTGCTGGGAGCAGCTGAGCTCTCCCATTGCCTGGTGGGTTCAGGAAGAGTTACAGGTGTAAGATTTGGCTTGGCTGCTTTGTTTTTTTCCTCATCTATTTTCATACACATTTGATGTGACACGCTGCTAAATTCCAGACACAAAAATTATCTTAAAACAGATCCCTTTTTTTCTTTCATAGTGACGAAAAAACCCAAGTCCTGCTCTCTAACCGAGTGAAATCTATAAAAGGCAACAGCACAACCCTTCCACAGCTACTTTAAGAGCCCCCATCCATCCCACACATTGGTGGGTGTCCACCCCTCACCCTACCTGGGGGCAGCACTCCCCATCGCTCTGCTGAGGCTGGATCCAGTGAAGCACCCGCAGGGTCCCATGGGGTGGGTGCACAGGCGCTGAGCAGGTGGCTGCGCTCGCTGCCTCTCCCGCCTGCTGCCCCGTGCCGAGCCGCAGGGAACTTGTCAGGCCGAGCTATTGTCACCGAGCACAGATGTCGCCTGGGCAGCATCGCCCTGCTTTGCCCAATGGGCTGCGGCTGCTCGCTGCCGGAGCCGGTTTGAGGAGTATCCTGTTGTTCGCAGGGGCATCCACCTGGGTTTCCTCATGCACAGTGTCTGTTTTTTCCACCTACCCTCCTCAGCTGCTCGTGTAAACAACTGCTTTCTCCACACTGCAGGGGCTTGGAGTCATTCTTACCATGTTTTAGCACGTTTGCTGGCTTCTGGCTTGCTCAGCAATCTGGTGATTTCACCACGCACTCAGTATCCAGTGAGACCCCAAAACACTGTGCACAGAAATTCCTCCCTCCCTGCCCCTCGCTATGAACTTACACCAAACCATTTCCATTTCTAAATGGACCTGGCTGTCCGCTCACATACAGCCCTGCCGCACTGTCCGTTTAAACACAAAGGTTTCTTTTCCACCCAAAAGTCCCTCAGAATATCATGGCAGAACTTCCCTTGTTTCTGGGCAGCCCTGTGTCCTTTCCCCACCACTGTGGCTCTGCACAGCCCTCCCCCTGCTCTCTCCCAGCCATTCCCATCACTCTCACCTCCAGCTTTGCTCTTTATTTCCATTCCCAGCTTCCTCCCTCCTTTCTCAGGTTTCTGTGCATGGACAAAGGTCTGGGATGTCTCCTTTTGCTGATCTTCCCCTGGCACCACTCCCTGCCCTCCAGCCCCACCAGCTCTTGCTCCATCCACCCTCAATCCACCAGAGCCTTCCTACCTCACTCATTGTGCTACAAACAACACAGCCAGAGCGTGAATCACACCTCACATGCCTCTGCCCACAGTTAATTTTAATCACAAGAAGGAAGACTCTTGGGCAGAGAAGACAACAAAGAGCAAAGCATCAAACACCCTCATGAAGAGGAGCCAACAGCACAGGGAGGTATTCAGTTTGCACTTGGAAAGCTGCAGACTGACATCAAAAGCAAGCAAGGAGGTAGAAACAAACCGAGATGGACAAGGCTGAGGTGGGTTCCCTTCTCCCCCTCTGAAATAGTGTACAGTGGTTAGTGTTGTGTGCTTTGACCTGGTTTCCTGTGGCTTAGCTACCACTTGTGGAAGTCCCACCTGAGCTATAGGACCACAGCCTAGATCCAGACAAAGAACTGAAGGACACAGCATACAGAAGACAACGGCCTTCACAGATCTGTCAGTACCTGGCAGAGGGAACACAGACTCAGTTGTCCATGTGAATTTTGAACAGCACAGGAAGATGAAAGCTTGAACTGGGGAACAGGAGGTTTATGTCAGACAGAAGCTTCCTCTCCCTAGGAGCACTTTGAGAGTCAATCATGCAGAGGAGCTTGGAAACTCCATTGAAGGTTTTTGGAAAACTGTCTACAGTTTGAAAGAGAACTGACGTGAGGAAGGGACACAGGCAGCTTGATTTTCCCTTCCTTATTCAGTATGGCAGCGAAAAGAGTGTGGTGATTTTACTTGAGCTCCCCCCCATGCAGCAGAACTATATCCTTTCTCCTTTGAGCACTTGGAAGTGACCAAAATGGAGAAGGTCAGCTTCATAAAGATCAATGTAGGAAAGCCACAAGCATGACAAAGCAGAAAAAAAAACCCTAAAGCCCTGAGATTTCTATCCTTGAAGAGTTTAGTGGAGGACTGTGTTTCAGACCTCCAAAAAGGTCCTGCAAGTGTGTCTTTTCCCCTGAACACTTCACTTATTCCAGGGTCTCCAAAACATTTCAGGGAGGGGTGGAAATGGCTTTTTCCTTGCTTAGGCTCTCAGAGATGATCTCCTCTTGATGCACAGAGATGTAGCACAAGGCATGTGTGCACTGGGCTTGATGGGTCTAAAATGGTGTCTCCAAGCAAAGCCACTAACCCTAATGTGCCAAGTTTGGAACCGAAAATCCTCCTTACCACCAGACCCATGCCCGCTGTTGGCCTCCTGCTAAATAAAGGGATCAGATTCAATCTGAAAGCATTCCTGATGAACAGTGTGAGGACACGGGAACCTGCCCAGGCCGTGACAAGCTGGAAGCAATGCTGGGGACAACAGCTGCTCCGCTGGAGCACCACAACAGCAAAGCTCCCCAGTGCACCGCGACAGCTTCAACGCGCGAGTCCCCGACTGTGCAAACTGTTTTCAGAATCAATTACCCAGCTCAGCCTCTTCTGGGCAAGATGCAACATCCCACTTCTTTTTAACTCTTTTCCCTGCATCCTTACAAAACAGAAGGCAGAGCAGCATTAGGATGCCATTTTAGCAGGAAAATGCAAAGGGGCTCCTGACTCCAGGCGGAGAGCGAACATGCATCCACGCAGAAAAGAAAGCCAGGAGCAGAGTGCCCAGCAGATGCCAAAGGACTGACCAAAATTAATGGCTGAGGAACTGCACAAGAGCAGAAAGATGCAGGCTGTGACCTGAGAGAGGGTAGCGTGCCACAGCCACAAGCAGGAAGGCTACATGAAGACAGAACACGGATGCCATGAGGAAGAGAAGGAATATTTTAAGAAAATCCAAGAAAAGCATGACCAAGTTCTGTTTTGAAGGGCTGTTCAGGAGAATCTATGAAGCAGGGTACAGGACTGCAGCTCCCCTGGTGTGGTTTTAGACGCCAGAACCAAAACAAGATGAATTATCAACAGATCTCTGTTGCCTATGAAGGAACCATCTCCTACGCATCAACCATGCAGATAGCCAGGTTCCACCACTGCAACCCCCTACCTCTGTATAGGAAACCTCAAGGGTAGGAAAGGCATAAGAAAAGAGATCTGACAAAAAAAAACATGAAGGAGCCCTGTTGCCTTCTCCCAAATCTGCAGCTCTGCAACAGCTATAGCATCCCTGTCCCCTCTGCTTCACCTTTGCCCCCAGAGGCAGTGCTGGGCACACGTTTGGAAGGAACAGGAGACGAGCTGGTGTGGAAGAACAGCACAGCCCAGAACCTCTGCCCATGGGCTGCAGACAGGAGCCTTCATCCCAGGCTACCTCTGGGATGCCTTTTGCCTGGTCCTAGAAACATCTTCAGCTGTGGCAAAATCCCTTATTTTCCAGATTTCCTTGAAAACACAGCTCTCACCATGGCCCATACTGTAGGTACACACAGCGATGGGGTCAGAAATGCTGCTCACCCATCCCCTCCAGGCAGGGTGCCGGCGCAACAAGGGCTGCAGCATGCACCAAGCCCAACAGAGACGCCCCCAGAGCTCCCGCTCCTTCCCCCAGTCTGAGGGAAGGATTTGAAGGCTGCTTTAATTATTAACCGTTTTGCTTTGTTTTCCCTCTCCACTTGACAACCCTGGCTCTTTGGAGGCCAGGAGCAGCTCTAAGGAGCGCCAGCCCTGATTGGACCAGCCATGGGACGGCACCGGCCGTACCCACCTGCGGCTACATATTCCCTGACAGGCTGCTCCCATTACCTTTAATGGAAACGACGTGCAGATGAACAAGGGAAGAGTCTATTGCCTTTATATTATACCACCAATTAAGTACTCAGGGTCATGTCCTCAGCTGATGTGAAGTAGATGAGATACACTGAACTTAATGGATCTCTGCTGGTTTACACCAAATGAAGGGCTGGCCTTCTCTCTCATTCCAGCAGTCTTCGCATTTAACAGCTTTGTGCTCCAGCCAGGCTTTTCTATCACTCCAGTCCATAAACCACAAGCTTTATTAACTAATAATTAGTTTTTCAAGTTAAGTTTCACAGTCATGTTTTAAGAATTGCTGCCCTCAGGGCAGGTGGGGAATTCTGAAGAGACTGGAAGCAGTGGGAGAGGAGCAGAGGAGACACATCACCAGGCTGCTCGGGGGCTCCAGCCCCTGACAATGCAGAGGGGCTTTCCACAAACGTTTTGGCATCTACTGCCCCTGAAAGTGCCTGGGAGTTAAGAATCTCATGTTCATAGAATTCAAGCTGAGGCATTTCTCTTGCAAACATAGAGCTGATTTTAACCACATGACCAGCCTTATGGGTTTTAACAAGACTCTTAAACTGTGCAAAAATAAGCCCAAGTACAAGTATCTGCCCAACCATAAACACTGGGGATCACCAAGTTGTCAAGTAATACCTGAATACCCAGAGCACTTCTAGCACAGGCAAGCGGGGTGATTTGGAAGGACATGCTAATAGCTTTCATAATTATTTTTTTTTGCAGTTGTACATAAGTGATCACTGGGCAGAAAAGTGGTGTGATGCTGCGCCACATCCGTCCCTTATGTGCTGCGCTTTCTGCATACTCAGGTGTCTTAAACATGCTGGCCAAATACAGGAGCTACGCTTGAGAAGAAAGCTGGATTAAACTATAAATATTATTTTTCTAATCGTAGGTAGTCTCTCACATTAAAACACAACTTCCCAAACCAGCACACATTAGCTTAAGCAGGCACACACCTTGCTCCTTTTCTTCCTTCTGTAGCTGGATTGAATAAAGAACATTTAGAGCATTTCTGCCACCAGAAGGAATAAAATCAATGTGCTGTACAGAACTGAGGGGGAATCATGACAGCCTACTAACACCAGTGTTATCAACAAGGAATGCAATACAGACAGCTCTTGCGCAATAACTTAAACAGTACAGATTACTACTTGGGGAAATAAAAGACAACATAACTTTGAAACTTGAAAAGCTCTTTTCTTCATTGTAATCAATTGCAATAATCAATGTCAGTGATTTAGATGAAGATCAACTTCACCTTTCTTTGCTGATGACACAAAACTAAGAGCAATATAAAACTTAAGTGCATTTGCGCACAACTAATGGATTGGATGTGGCATGTGCCAATGGAAGTCGGTATGTATAATGCAGCATAGACTGAATGCCAAATTAATGGGATCATTTAGGCATTCTAGAACACTTGTGGCATTAAGCTTAAGTCATTTAAGGAGCCTGGCAGGGGTTGATGACCTTCCATTTTCAATAGACTGAAAAAGTCTCGCAATACTGTAGGCAAAACATGACAATGAATTTTATCCTCTCCATCCCACTGCTATTTAGTCCAAAGCTGAAAGACAATAAAACCAAGACAACGAGACTGCGTTTGGTGTCCCTGATAAGAAGTATATAAAAATACAGATTCATCTACACAGGGAGGTGGAGGTTCAGGCACGCAGACAATGGACCAGACACTGCCAGTTCTGCATGTGCACTCCAACCTTCCTGCTAAGCTTGAGCACCTTCCCTGGGCCACCAGGCTCACACTAATCTTCCACGGCACCCACTTCCTACATGGATTAGTTCCCAAAGGGAGCTGATCGTAGCATGAAGGGAAATGCATCTCACTGACAACAACCTGACGAAGTGCAGAGATTCGTTCAAGCTGCTCAGGTGAGTGAGAGAGCTGGAGACGGAGCAATCCTCTCTCATCCCTATTCCCTCCCCATGAACTACAGCACACTGCTCCCAAATGCCAGGAAACAGTCCCACACTAGGACAAGGCACAGGTACGAGCTGGATCTAATCCCTGTGGTCCTGCCACTGGGCAGAGTAGCGAGGAAGGACCCAGCAAACACCACATGCTGTTAATAATGATGGTCCTGCTCCCACTGACTCTTACATGCCGAAGTGTGTGATGCTCCCCAGAGACGCAGCAGCACTCAGCTGGACTACCTGGAGATAAATACTTCCAGGCTCAGGCTGGAAGGTTCAGCCAGGATCAACACTTGATGTCTGTATAGATACTCCAGATGTTACTGGGAGACCCAGAGGCAGATTTCACTTCGGTTTTTTTGATTATTTATTTTATTGCTTAATTTTGAAGAATGGCCTAAGGTTTGGATGTTCAAGGGCATTTAGAGCCTGCTCCACTCAGCAAGCTCAGGCCACCACTCAGCAGAGCCCAGTGCGTGGATATCCAGACATCACAGCAATTCACTGGGCTCAGATCACCCAGCACAGAGTACAGCAACAAATCACTCCCATGGAAGTGCTGAAACATTCACCTGTGCTGCCTAAAGATCATGAGACCCATCCCAAACATCTCTGCTCACAGTTCCCAGCATTTCCACCTCTGGGCACATCCCAAAACCAACATTTAGACATTTCTGAATGCGCAGTACAGAGACGCCTTTAGGCAGCTAGCTCCTATTTTCCACAATGGCTGGAAAGAATATTTTATCTCTTACCCTTAAACTAAATTCATGGGAGCAAAATGTCTAAGTACCATTACTGCTTTAACCTTAACAGCAGATTTGTAACACATCTGAAACGCCTAGAAATGCAGAGAGACCCTCCAAAAAAGGGGGAAAACACAGAGGTGCCAAACTGCCATCAAGTGTACTATAGCCCTGCCCATTAAAGCTGACTGAGTGCCTCCAGGGGGCAAATTTAGATCCTGAAAACAAAGGGTCATGAAGGAGAAATATTTATTCCACTGCTTGTGAGCCAGGTTAAAGTTAGGAGTTTAATGGACTCAAGAGAATGGACAAGGCAAACACGCAGTACTGAAGGAAGATGCCCCAAAGAACCTAAAGCAAATGGTGTAACTAACCCCTCTCTCAAAAATGCCCACCTGAACAGAAGGCAAATACTTTCATCCACCTGGTCCAACTTCCTCAAGCAACACATGAGGAGGGATTCTATCAGCTGATGGGGATGGTTTTGGTGCAGAAATACATGCTTCAAGGAAAATTCATAGGCGTGAGGTGTAAATCTCAGTATTATTTATGTTAGTTATAAGTGAGCTAAATTATGACCTAGCTGAGCAAAACACTTCTGTAAACCAAGGCTTTGAATATTGTGTAGTTTGCATGTTTAACAGGACTGGGCTTTCATCATGGAGTGGAGGAGGAGAGCTAATAACCCATTGATTTCAAGGCCCCTTT
>NW_009938832.1:0-2385 GCF_000696875.1 Nestor notabilis | reverse complement strand
AGGGAAAGAATTGCCTATAGAGATCTGATCACCATGCATTACTTCATAACATCTAATACCCTGGGCACAAAATAATGCTGAGATGTGCAAATTACGGAGCCATTTTTATCCTGAGAGGGGTTGTGCCTGTGTCTGCAAGCAACTTACGGGGGCTGCTTTGGGTCTGGGCTTAAAGCGAAGCCAGGAGGGACTCAGAGAGATTGGTTGATGTTCCTTCACATGGCTCTGATCACCCCTGAGCTCTGCCTTGGGCATCCATCTGCTCAGCCCTACGCAGGAAATCACACATACGATCAAGCAAAGCTCAGAGTGACCTGCCCGAAGTTAAGTCCCACTAATAATTTAATAAGCCTTAACTCTTGTTGCCTTTTTCCATCCTTTTTTCAACAAACATAAGATTTTCTGGGCTTAAAACTTCCAAAGGAGGGGATGTAAGCGCACAGCATGGGCTTTCCAGAGCACACATGCACACAGACAACGTTTCACTTGGACATTTAAGACTGCTTTGAAAGACCATCCAAACGCTAAGAATTATCAATTTCATAGTGGCATCGAGCATCAACATATTAAAACTCCCAGCCCGAAGAGATGTGCTGCATCTCCAGCTCTCTCAGACCACATCTCTATCACAAGAATCACGCTGACTGTGCTCAAATGACTGCCTCAGATGAGCCTTGCTGCAATACAGTTACAGGAGCTGCTGCTGCCCTCATGCTGCTGCACACCACCGGGTTTTATCCTCTGCTGAATTGAGTATTTTAAGAAGTCTCCCATAGAGGTAAAGGAGCGTTTTGTAACAAGTGGGAGGGTGGGATAAACCATGATCCAGAGCCCACCCTGCAAGAAGCCTGTTTCAGAAATTGGGAAGTCAAACTGCTGCCCATACACAACAGCCCAACTCAGGTCATCCACCACACAGCCCAGGTGCAGTACTCGGGCAGGACAACCAACAGGATCAGGCAACAGCCAGCCCATCCCCAAAAGGTGCCTTCTCCTCCATGGAGCAGCCACATCCCCCAGGATTATGTTCCTTGGGATGGAGAGGCTCAAGCTGGTAGGGTCTAAAGTCCATGCAAGCCCCCGTGGTGGTTTTGTCTGTTAGTAGACTTTCAGAGGTACACAGCAGGGACCATCAGACAGCCCTGCTGCACCCGAGTCATGCTGGCACGGAATGCTGCTCTCACCCACAGAGAGGGAAATATTGTCTATTTGTTCCCACTGGTGTTTCCCTGAGGCTCCTACAAACACTGGGTTTGCTGAAGAGAGTAATTGGAAATAACCCCCACTTCCTGTCCCCTTCAGCATGACCATTCACATCAGTACCCCCGACCAGCCACGCACTCCTGTCTTACATGACGTGGGTGCACTAGGCAGCCCATTTCCCTTGCACATCTCAAAACGTCAAGACCATCTCCTCCAAAACAGACCCCAGCCATAACCCCCACAAGCCCAAGCTCCCACTACATAACCCCCATCTCCACCACTCAGTGGTTGTTAAGATGGCTGGAATGGAAGCTGCTGGTTTCTGAAGTCCTTTGGTAAGTTTGGGGTGCCCTGAGGCTCGGTCCTGCTGCTGGGCAGCAGCGGTGACGGACCCCTGGCCTGCCTGGGCTCCAGCTCAGACCTGCTGGGCATCACTGCTACTATGAATTACGGGGCTGGAAAGGCTCCGTGGCTTTGCGCTAGGTCCTCGCCTGCCACAAAGCTGATTACTGCAATATGCAGCATCATTATGCTCTCTGCAAATATGCAGCTTCTGGCTTACAGTGGTTTGGGAAAAAATGCAGGGAAATCAGGAATACAGAAGTTTATGGTCGTGGGACGCATAAAGAGTTAAAAAACAAGGCTGTCTTGAAAACAATGCGGTTTACAAATGTTAGGGGTACAGATGTAACATCAAATACACGTGTGAATATGGGTACCGTTTATTCCGACCCCTTGCATTATTCAAAGCTTAACTGTCCCTCAGCTAATACGCGGGTTTCTCTCAGTTGCTCTGCAGACAGTACCCGGGTTTTCTCCCCTCTGCCCTGCGTGTGGTGCGAGCATGTGGGTGACAAATCCAGCAAAGACCCCCCAGCAGGACCCACGGCCCGACCGACCGCTGCACCGCGAGCAGGGAAAGGACACGGGAAGGGCTGGGGGCGATGCGGTGGGGCCACGCACCGCGGAGCCCTTGGGCGTGCCCCCCGCCCCGCGCCCCTTTTTAGCCACTGATACATCCCCGCGTTGGGTTTCCCCCCCTGCTTCCCTACCAGACACCTCTCCTCTATTGGTGTTTTATGGCTCTGGCTGCATATACTCGGCCGGTGCTCGGTCCCAGCATCGTCACCCACAGTGTGGCAGGATTCGTTCTTGCTTTTGGGCCTCTACATCCTTCCTCCT
>NW_009938831.1:39390-121494 GCF_000696875.1 Nestor notabilis | reverse complement strand
ATATATGTATATAAAAATATATACACACACACATGTATGTTTATTGTTTTAACACAATCTGGTAGTTTTGGTTGGATTTTTTGTTGCTGGTTGTTTGTTTTGGTAGGGTTTTGGGTTTTATTTGGTTTTTTGGTTTTTTTTTAATCAAGATTTTTCCACTTGAAAATGTTCTCAGAAGTTGTAACTGACAGCGAAACCCAGGAAAAGGGTAAACCACTTCTAACACAACTGCAGCCTAGCTCAGGCTGCATGCATGTATCTGCTTGTGTACTGTTTGCTGTTCTGGGGAGAAGGACAGGTCACTCAGAGGGGACAGACCTTCCTTAGCTGAAGTACTTGAGGCTTTGAACTGAAGTATTTTTATACGTAGATGCGTAGGTATTGTTATAAATAGCGACCGTATTGATCATTAGCAGTACAACAGGATAAAGCTCTGTGTAAAATACTCTTGAATAGTTATATAGCTTTAAGATTGAATGTTCTCTGTGCTCACTCATCCACATTGTCATGGGTCCTTTCTAACTCTAGAAATTCACATGAGATGTTCACGGAAAACCAACACAAGACCAGCTTGTAAATGTTATTTCAGGCTTGACTGGGGTTCAAACTGGCACCATGTGTTCAAATACCTCAGTTACCACGAAGCTGGGTTCCATTCTAAGTTATGCAGATCAGGCTAGCCAAGTTATTGGCCAGGCATTATTCATTCTCATTGGCTTAGATAAAACATTTGTCATCATGTTAATATTTGTTACGTGGGTTTATTTCCTATTTGGTTGTGGGTTTTTTGGGTTTTATTTTCAATTTTCTCTGCTGCTTCAATAACTGCTCAATTTCTTGCAAGCCTTAATTTGAAAACTGTAAGTTTATTATTTCAACTTCCAAAGATGATTATTTGGTATTGAGTAAACAACCTTAGCTATGCACTTGCTGACATTCCTCTATAATAACTCTCTGCCTCTATTTTATCGTTTATGGAATTGCTTTCTAATCCTTTTCATGGGTATTTTTTTTTTTTAAATAGCTTTCTTTTTATAATAACATTTGTTATAAAATGAAAGTCAAACCAATTAAGTCTGCCTTATTGTACTTACAAAAGATTGATGTGTGTAAAGTCTAACAGCTTATTTGGGGATTTTAATCTAAAAGTGCCCTGCAATAACATTCTCTTGTGTTCTGGGAACTAGCCGTAATAGAGAAGCCACTGCCTGCAGAGATACTGAACTAAATTAAAGTATTGTGTGCTGGTATTCTAGCATCTGCCTTGTACGTTAATCTCTGGAAAATGCTTGAAAATACCCTAAAGTAGCAGCCATTTCTTTGTTTAAGTTTGAAAGCTTTTTGTATCTGTTCTCATTAATGCTGTAGTGCAGAAGATTCACTGCTCAGTAAATGAATTGAACAGAAGCTTCTACAAACCAAGAACAGATTGCAGTTTTTCCTATTTCAGTCTCCATTTTATTTTTGTTGTTTGAATTTGAGCGTTAGGGACCTAGGTTTTACTATGCTTCCTTCAACATATGTGTTCCCTGCTAGAAAGAAGCAAAATAGTTGGACTCAAATACTGCAAAAATCTAAATATTATGTTGTCTGAATGATTGAGGATTTCTTACCCTACCTTAGTCTTTCTCTTGAGTTATATTTGCATATACAAGACTTTAAGAATATAGTTTCTCTGAAAGGTGGGTTCTGAAAATGCTTCATCTTCATTGTAAAGTCTCTCATTTTTCTTCTCTGTTACAACATTTCCATTCATCCAGCCCTGGATCAAAAACAATACCATGTGATTTACAATCGTATATGACATAAATAGTTGAAGCTGTAAAAGCAGCATGTAGTAAACAAACAGACTGTAGGCAGTAATATATTTGAATACAGGATTTTTATCCATGAATAATCCATGAGTTTATAAAAATCAGTCTGTTTATAGATAATTTAGGAATAAGAGAATGCTTTAATTCAGAAAATAACTTATCTTCTCCAGTTAAAAAAAACACAATTCCATGAAATGCAAGAAAAAAAATAGCTGTGACGTACAGATTTGCTCAACTTAGCTGTTGCTATTTCAGAAAATAAAGTTTGCATCCATTAGGACAAGGCCTGCAAATAGAATACGTATCTCCAAGTGCTCTCCCTTTAGCTGCTGATCAGTGCAGTGATACCTAACCTGCTGGTGAACATCCTCCTGCAGATGCAGCTTTGCTGGTTGAAAATGTTACTGCTTCCAGCTGCTTGTCCCTTTTATCTGCCTGGACATTACTCCTCTTTTAGGGCTGCTGGAGGAGCTCCTCATGCAGCCAATCCTCAGTTCATCTCCAGCATAGTAAACAGATTGGTAAAAACATGCTATTTAAGTTGTTTAGGAAGTTGTTACGTACATAAGCAGTTTCATTAGCAGATCCGAAGGAACAGTTACAACTTGCATAAGAAAATTCTGGGTGCTCATAACCTTGCTCTGTCTCTGGCCCAGTGAGGTTAAGTATTGTCATGCCAAGTAAATCACCAGTAAGAGGAGAAATGCCAGATGTGCATCCTGGCACACAGTATAGCCCTGCTTAGAGGTGTCCTTGGGGTGACTGAGAAATTAGGGCAGCATGTAGGAAGGCCTTCTGTTATAGGAGAGACCCCAACATCTATTTGTCAGTCTAGCCTTAAAGAATGCAGGTGTTTCAGAAATAATGATTATTACATTTCTGAGCCTTTCTCTTCTTTACTTTTCTTCAGCCAAAGGTATCTGTTGAATTTGAACTAAACTATATCCACAGTTTATGAATAATTTGAAAATGTTTTTTATAGCTAAAAAACTCATTTCCTTCACCAAATAGAAAAGTCCATCAACTCCCTTCCCATCTGAGCTTTTTCCTGCTTCTGATGCAAGGTTTTTTAATGGTTTACAAGAAGCTCTGTATGCCTTTCACCTTAGGTCATGTACTTAAAACCAATACTTACAAAGAAGGAGCTTTAATAGGATAAATTAATATCTGAAAGTGCTTGCAATAAGAAAAGCCCTTTACTAGTTTTAAGTAGGAATAGTAAAATTTGAAATGGGAAATCAGAAAAGAACTGTGAAGAGAAAATAATGAAAGGATTAGGAGAGTGTGGTAGTGTTTCAGACTGAAGTTCCTTATATGTATTTAATTAAGAGCCAATAAAATAGGATTTAAATGTACATAAACTAGACACAGTAGTAACTTGTTAATTTGCACTCTAATAATTTGCAGATTTTATAATTCATGTAAAGAAAAAAAAAGTAGAAGCTTCCTTCTGCCTCCCAGCAATGGTTTAAACCAGAGGCAGTAGTGAAATATCCTATTATTAACACTTAATTTCGTTGGCAAGTATACCGGAAAGCAGTGGCTAATGCATGAGACTGTGTTTTATAAGGAATTAACTACAGGATCATAGTTATTAGTGCACTGTAAACTGTACTTCATTTTATCTTTGCATTCCTACTCTTTCAGGCAGCACCCAGTGTAAATCTCACATTTTCACTGATTTGGAGTGGGATGTAAATAAGGGCTTGTGCCAGGTCACAAATGCAATGATTTGCCATAATACTTGGGCATTAAAATCGCAAATCACCACCGCCAACAGGCCAAAGGCCTGATCACAGAAGCTTTTGAAAGCGTGCCTGGAAATTCCTTGGGATTGTTTGAGCTTTCTTTTTTGGAGGTTTTAGTTGTGGTAGGTGGCAGGAGGTCAGCTCACTGTTGCAGCTTACTGCAGCTGTGGGGCAGACTATCCACGCATTGATATGGGTGAAGGATCAAAGAAAGATCTGGTTTCAGTTGATGTGAATTTTTCTAAAGTGAATCCTGATAGGGCAGCTCCTGCCTATTATTATTATTTATTATTAATCAATATAGGTCTGATATTACTGCTGACTCTGACTTGTGCAATATATCCAGATCACACTGTTCAGTGATGCAGTTTTAGTGTCTCTTCTTTTTGGCTTGTTTATATAAGAGGGTATATTGAATTCGATGTTTCCCTGTGGTACTATAGTTTATACTAAATATTTGACTCTTTCAGCCACTTTTAATCTGTTATGTGCAATATCTTCAGCTTTTCTGGGTAAGACTGTTAATACAGAGTCTAAGAAATACATTTGGAATTTTGCTAGATTTTAATAATACACTTCATACATCTAATCAATTTTGTAATTCGATTGAGATGTTAAATGTGTTTTAATTTCTAAACTAATGTTCACTTAAATGAATTATCAATCAGTGTTCATTTTTTATTACCACCAGGGTACATTAGAATCTGTTCCTTTGAATTCCAGTTGTGTGAACTGACCTTGATGCACCGCCCTGGCTCCACACTGAATCAGAAAAAACCCCAAGAAAATTGCAATGTGACTCTGTCAGATGAAGATGGTCCAATCTGCTTTAATCTTGACTCCAGTTATCTGAAAACTGTCTACCCAGTTATATGCAAAAACTTGGAGGTATGGTCCATTGAGTCAAAGTTCATCATCTGCAGGTAATTACAGCCCTTGTTATCTTCATCAGAGAATTGCTCACATAGTGCCTTTTGTATTTGTTCTCCTGTGGTGTATTTGTTTCATCAAACATACTTACCTGCAGCTTTCATTCTGCAGCTAGAAGGCCCGTAGCAAGGTAGAGGAGCTGGCTTTTGCATTATGATTCAAATTAAGTTGAAATTAGCATGAACTTACGTTCAGTAGTTGATGTTTAATGTATGTTAGAATAAATGGTACTTTGATAAACTGACTCTGAGGATTGTTATGACATTTCTTGTCTGCATCCTACAACGGGATGAAACTGTAGTACCCTGTGATTAATAGTTCAGTCTCGTGCTGTACCATTCTGGCACAATGAAACAACCAATCAGCTTTTAAGGCAAAACTTGTTTGGAAACAGACAAAAAAACCCCTCAAAACCTAAACCCTCAAGCAGAGTAAAACATACATACAGAACAGTGTCCTCTCCTGGACAATTAGAACATTTGTCCTAACTGTTGAGATAAATAACAAGGATCTGAATAACTTTTGAATGGTATAGGAAATTATTTTTCTGTTTTATTTTAATGTTTTGTATTTTCATCGAAACAGAGTCTCTTGGAATATAGCACAAATTAGCTGTGCTTAGAAAACACTTCTGTTGCACCATAGTGGCAAAAACCAACCAAGCAATCAACATTAAGTATTTCGGCCATGCCAGGTGTTGCAGGGGTTGGTCAAGTCCAGATCCATCATGAAAGGATCTACTTTTTAGCATTGGCCTTTTGAGGAAATGCAGGTTACCACGGTTCCATTACACCTGCAGAACTGAGGCTCTAGCAAGAAATCAATAGGTCCTAGTGAGTTAAATACTTACCTTTCAGATGGTCTGTGTTTCCAAAATATATCTCAAATTATGCATTTGCCAAGGCTTATTTAAGCAGAAGTGGGTTTGCTTGTTTTGTAGGAGCATTTTACCCCTCCACATAAAAGGAGATCACTTCATCTTGTCAAGTTTTTTCCAGCTACTTCTGATTCAATTGGTATTGTTTCTTTTTGCTATCCTGCTTTGCCTTTTCCTCCCAGGGCCTGCAAGGAAGTCTGTTTAGGCTAAAAGACAGCAGGAATCTGTAGGTAATGGGGGGATGCCTCAAGAAAGGCTATAATAGGACAAGCCAAGCAGAATTTACTGTGATATTTCCTGGCCAAAAGATGAGCAATAAGACATAAACATTATCCCGCCAAGAATATGCTCAAGGAGGTAATTAGTAATAGTCATAGGAGAAAAGAACAGGTAAGGAAACATGAAATTAAATGGAGCTAAGTATGCAAACCTGCTCTTGCTGTGGGTCACTATTAGTGATTTTTAAAGCAAATAGATTTGGTAGCACCAACTTCATCTTATATTTAACTGCAGATCCTAATGGGAAATACTGTTGCCTTCGTTTTCAAAATACACTCTGTTGCAGGTTGGCACTGAAAAGGTGTGGGGCCTTTGCTGTCCCATAGTGTTCATCTCACCTGGAAGTTCAGCCACCAGCAATTGCATGGACACTTATGCCATATCTGACAGTACTGTCTGTACTAGGGTAAGCCGTGCTATGGAGGCAGCAGCTTTCTAGCCTTCCCCCTTGGTTGATGTTAGGAGCCAACTTCATGCTTTAGAGCATGGCTGACAAGGTAAGTTATCTTTTATGTATTTTACTAGTGTACCTGTTCAGTAAGTTGGGTTTTTCTATTGCAAGTTATAGTTGAGCTTGTGTGTCTTTGGAAAAATATGTTTTGAGTGCTTTGTAGTAGTTAGACTATTTTTCAGTCTCATTTTTAAACTGTATTATCTCACTGGTAAGTATCAGTAATTTAAGATTTAAATTTTTTGTTCTTTTTCATATAAATGTCTCCCTTAGGACTAAGCTTGAATTAACTTCATGTTGCTGGCCATCACTTGCATTCATGGGTAAATTAAAGTGTCTAGTTCCCTGTCACTGATTTTTTGAATGTTAGTAATAAAAATTGCAGAAGCGTTTTTAATGCCAAAGATTAAACAGATGTTGGTGGACACATTAGCTTTAGACGCAGATTTGGCAAGTAAAATTTGAAGCAAGAATGGCTGATTCTATATTATTTAGGTTTAATTTTAGCTTTACTGGCCTTTCAGGTGTGCTTAAAAATAAGATGGATTGTGAAAATGTGTGCCACAATTTATTGGTGTGTATGCCTGAAACAGGAACACGTGAGATGAGACACTCTTCATATGGAGAGATGTGTGTGGTGGCCAATATCAACAGCTGTTCACCCACCCTTAATGACTATAACCTGAGACCTGTTATGAAGTTCCTTATAGGAGCTGAACTGACTCTCTTCCTGCTATAAACTGACTACTTTGTTTTTTTGTCTGTACTAGCTTTGAAGCTCATTCCTTATCCTGATGGATGTCTGGACATCTTCATGTGGTCCTGAAACTCACTGTTATCCTGCATGTCTCCCCGTTTCTCTTACGTTGCTGCCTTGTGAGTGATTTCTCATAATTACAGCACATTCTGTGAAGACACATTGCATTTTCTGTGCTGCCAGACACAGTCCTCAGAGTCGCAGTAGCTGGAGGGCAGCCAGAGAGCATTTTGCAGCTGCTTTGTGAAAATCCCTGTGGCTGAGACCTCGGTGATGTTCACACTCAAGACACATCCAGATGTTGCTGTTTCCTATAGGGCCCATCCTGAGCTTCAAAATGTTCACAAATTCCTGTGAATAATAGGTGCACCCTGTCTAAAGAACATGCCTACACTGTACTATGTTAATATCTAGTCTATCTTCAGTTCAAACTCCCTAGCACAAGCAAGTAGAAAAAAATTGCTGTAAGCCATTTTAAACTCAACTAAATAAAGGATAAGCCTGGTATAAGAACAGAGCTGATTAAAAGCTGGTCTAATGTATTTCTAGCTGTCTAAGATACTGTTCACATACTGAAGTGTTGGCTCTTGCTATAACCCTCCTGTACCAATAGCCAGACAAGAGCTAGTGAATTGCTGATCTAATACTGTGACATGTCATGCGATAGTTTCTCCACCCTTGGGGAATTCTCCCAGAAGAGTTGAATCCTGTCTCAGAACTGATTTGCGCTGTTGGAACAGTTTAAAGGAGCTGCTTCCTGTCAATCAGTCAAGCCTGTTGTGTCTAACAGATGTTTGCACTCCTGTCTCAGGACTGCATGAATTCACATCTGAGCCTTAACCTGACAAAGCACGTTTGAGTGGGGTCCTTATCTCTGTGTTGTTTGCTTTTCCACCCATTTTGATCTGCCAGGTACGTGCCAATGCTGAGTGCTCTGTGCAGGGATATCCTCTAGTCAGCACTCAGGTCTCTGAGGGATCTTTCAGACAAATAGTATACATGTCTTTTACCAGAAGCTTTCTAATCTGACTTATTATAAATAATACAGAGAGTGTCAAGAATGTCTCTTTGTTCAAGGGGAAATGGCATGTTACTGAGTTGGAAGTTAGGACTTCTTGCTCTTTATTTCTGGAAGGGGAGAGGTGCAACCTGCTTCATTACTGCGGGGAAGTAATTCTGCTTGGTGCATCTTTTTGTGCTCCTGTTGTTTGCCTGTTTGTCTTCTTCCTTAGACTACAGGATGTTTGAAACAAGATGACTTTTTTTTTCACCAACTTTATAGTAACCCGAGAGGTGAACCTGTTCGCTGTCAGAGCCTGTGGAATTTTCTGCGCTCCAATGAGAACAGTTGAAACGGGCATTGTAAGATATGCTATGCTGTAAAAACTCTTAGCTTGGATTTCTCTCAAGTTTGTACATCTACTTGGTGATTAAAATGCAAGTCTGTATTTTGATATCAGTTAAACCTAACAAAATCCATTTTTTTACCCATGAATTTCCATTCTTCCTTCTCAATGTTCCTTACTGTGTCCTAAATATACTCCTATACTTCTGCTTTTCATATAAATGTATAGATTGCCCTTCATTTTCAGAAACCCAAGAGCTCAGTGACAGAAAAGCTCTGGGGGGACTTTTGTGTCTGTCTTCCATGTTCAGTCTTTTCTGTCAGAAAGTGAGGCAAGTGTTCCAGCTGATCCCTGAGGAAGCAGAGAGGTTGGTGCCCAGGAGGGATTAGCTGTGTTTGACTATGGGGCCCTACCTCAGACTTCCTCAGCAACAGGGTAATTTTATTCTCTGAGCTCTCTGATCTTTTAGTCTTTTAGTGCTTTCATACTGAACACAGATTTAATTTTCCTTTTGAACTGTCTAGTACATTTAGGAGTTGGAAACAGCTTTCTTTCGTTCCACCAACTCCAGAGATGGAATCCTTCTTCTCTCCCAATTCTTATCTTTACAGTAAATTCATTTATCTTTTGACACTGAGCATTATGCTCATGGCTTTGCTTTTACCTGTCTAGTTTAAAAATAAAATAAAATATCTCATTACATTTGTGAGAACATTTGCTTTCTTATACTGTTTGAAGCTATTTTTATCAGGCCATTTCTCCAGCAGATTTATGACCTCATATTTTATTAAACTCTGTCTGACCTCACTTGTAACAAAGGTCAGACATACTAGTTTCTCAGCTTCTCTTTTACCGAGTGGCACCCACGTTGGTGGTGCTTTCCCATTCAGAGAGCTGCTTTTATTCCAGCTGCACAACAGGTCAAAAATCAATCCATCTCTGAAGATCCTTTTCTTACTGTTAGTATGTGGGCATGATTTGCTCTTGGTGGTTTGTTGTTGCTTTTAGTTTTTCCCTTTCCCCTTCTCAAAGTGTGTAGCCTGTTCACTTTCTGCCAAACTCCAACTGTGTCAGTTGAAAAATGGTCTGCCTGCCTCCTTATTTTACATGGAAATTGGCAGATGTTTCTTGGAAAGCTATGTGCCACTTCTTCAAATCAGCATTGAATCCGAGCCTTGGGTGATGGTGGTCTCTGGATGCTGATTACACCAACTGGGAGTTGTTCAAAGTCCCCTTCTCTCACCCCTGCCGTGTTAGCAAGGTGGGGGCTGTCTGTTTCAGTAGCTTAGGTGTTGAGGTTTACTGGTGAGTCATGGAAAACTAGAAGAGTTGGACTTAACTTTTCATTAGAATTTTACTTTCCTCAATAAGGTAGGGGTTGATTTCTTATCCTTACTCAGTCAAAGCAGGTCTCTGAAGTAAGTGTGATATATCTGTCTTAAGCTGGACATGGCTCTAGGATAAAAGGAGCTTCTTCCTACTTCTCTACCACTCTCATCTTAGGTGTGTCCATGTCTAATCACGAATCTAAATATCTGTTTGCTTCTCCAGCTTAATTTCTGACAAGTTTGGAATGTAATTTCTTTCTTGTTGAGATTTTAGGATGTTGTATAATTTTCTAGAATAAAACAGCATCTGCAACTATATGAATTGAAGTTCTTACAGCGTTTCAGTTTCTTCTCCTGGAAGATACAGTCCTGTTTTAAGAATCAGTCATCTGTCCACCCCTGCTGATATTGGGACATAATATTCATTTGACATCTCTATAGCGCCTGTCTGTTTGGTCAGGAACATACACATTCAGCTGCTGCTTTGGTTTCATCTGATCCCCAAGCCCATCCATCCTGAAAATGTGTGTTAGTGTGTCATCACTGCTGTGGATGGCACTTTCCTTTTTCACAGTCTGTGCCTCCCCCTATTTATCATTCATATTGTGTTGGGTTAATTCTGTATCCTTACCATCACCTTTTCTGCCTTTTTCTATCTTTTTACTTGCTAGTTATGCCCTGTTCTGGCTAACTTTATTGCTTTTCCTGCTGCTGCTGTATTTATTGATGAATGGCTCATTTCACCCTAGGCCACATAATCAGTACTCCTTCTCTTCTTCCCTTGCTGAGAACTTGAAAAATGCACTTCCAAAAGTATTTGAGGATAGGATGTTTTGTGCACTTCAGGCCAAATTAGAGACACAAATCCCCTCATCTTTAATAAGGTGCACATCTAATGTTTCACACAGCGCTTTGAAGACGTATGTCCCTGCCTCTATATCTCATTTAGGGCACAAATTACCTGTGATTGTATTATGGTTACTGTTTCATCAGTGCTGTGGTTTTTATTTCATCCCACCTTTCTTTTTAACAGCTCTCATCCTCTTTCTTGCAGGTAACCCAATTAATGGTTCTATTTCATGTCATTCAGTGGCAAAATCCTTGCTGCCTCCACTGGGCACAGGATCAATCCTTACAGTTCTCTCTGAGCTCCTTTTTCCCCACTTGGGGTTGGAGGGCTCTGTGTGTTGTACGACACAACGGGTGGGGTACGAGCATGTTTGCAATTTTTGGAAATGCTGCCAAGGCAATTGTCACATGCTGTTACTAAATATTGCTTTTCTGTGGGTTCAGAAAATCAAAACAGCCACCTTCCCCCAGCCTCCCAATATGAGTTAGCTATAGAAATCACATCAATGCCTCCTTTTAAGGCATAGTGTAAAAATACAATGAGAGCCAAAAGTAGTTCAAGTCTGCAAAGAGTTCCACAATGTATTTATCTCCTTCTCTGCATTTTTCTTGTAGAAAAACTGTAAAATTGCAATTGTTTCTTGTAGGTTGGGGTTTTTTTTTATTATTGTCTTTTATCAGCTATGTATCACCATCTTATTTTTACTCTAGGTTTTAATCTCTTTAAATGGCTTCCCAGTTTCTATGTATTTCACTGCTTAACTTCATAATCAGGCAAACAAATTTCCATGGTAGGTTGAGATATGCTTTATGTTTGTGTATGGTGAGAATCACTGTTTGCTCTGTGGATACTACACTGAGAAAATGCTTTAATTATTCTTATTAAAAAGCTAAGTGAAAAAATCAGTTTGAAGTTACGGTAGGTAATAATATGTTGAATGACGTTTAATATGGTGAATGAGGTTACTGCTATTTTATGCTCTTATTGAATGAGTGAAGGATGTGTCTGAAGTTTAAAAACACAACAGTCTGCCTTTGGGTTTGTGCAGCTTTGGTAGCATACTTGGGATTACATAATGTAGCTAACACAAATTACACTGGAACAAGTTGCCCAGAGAAGTTGTGGATGCCCCATCCCTGGAAATGTTCAAGGATAGGTCGGGTAGGGCTTGGAGCTACCTGGTCAGTGGGAGGTGTCCCTGCTTTATGGCAGGGGGATGAAATTAAGCGATCTTTAAGGTTCCTTCCAATCCAAACCACTCTATGATTCTAGGAATATTAGTTTAAAAAGCACTTGACATGCTGCCAAGTTTATTGTTTTCCTTTGCTGCTCTGAGGGCCAAGAAGGTAAAACAATTCTCATTCTTTCTTTTCCTTTTTTTTTTTTTTTTAGCTCTTTTTTATTGTATTGTTTTTCAGTAATATTATGGGCTCTACTCTTGAGAGCAAAGCAAAAAATAAAACTGTTCAATAACAGATGTAAGAGAGATGGAACCTACTTTGGGAAAAGAAAAATTATCCTGCATTTCACAGTAAATATCTTGCTACTTCACATGATTTCACTGTGCAATCAGGAGCTACCTGTTCCTCGAGTAACACATTGTGGTGACCAGGTTGTCAAAATCTTATTCTCAGATTTTCTTTCCTGTTGCTTGCATCCACAAATGAGAACTCATGGAATTTGTATGGATGTAACATGCTTAAATCACAAGCTTTCATCATTCTGGGATCTGTGTTTGAGATGTAACAATAGTCCCTGCCACATCCTTAGCGTCTCAAAGACTAAATTATGGGATTGCTTGTGTGATTCTTCAACATATCAGACAGTCTGATCTCAATTAAATTACCAACTGTAGTACACGCTATGTTTAATACACTGAGACATCAAATCCTGGCTAATATGCCCATATTATTTTTAGGTAGTCTATTTACTTGGGACTTTTTTGTTATTGTTGATTTCACTGCAGCTTTATCATTAAACCTGTCTCTGACATTGTGGGGTAAAAAGGGAAAATGCCCTGTAGTCATGGCCAGTTAGATACTGTCACGTGTTAGATAATGCTACTGTGATGATGGCTCTGCTTCACATAGTTTTTGCCTGTCATTATAATGTACAATGTCTAGGGATCCTTAATTCGTGGACTATTTGACCCAACTGAGTGGATTGCCTTATTCAGTTGATAGCATATATATTGTCCTGGCCTATTTGTGAATTTTAATTTAAGGATTGTCATGACGTCTGATGCCTTTAACAGTCGTGTCAAGTCAATGAAATCTTTTGAGATTTTGCTGCTTTATTTGTATGTCATGACCTAATTCTTCATATACATTAAAAAATAATCAGCTGCATGTGCACAGTACAGAAGTAATACAGTATCTGCAGACATCTGTACTGTAGACTCACAAATATAAATGCCTGAAAATGAGTAACAGTGCTTGAAGGCTAACGCATGTAAAGATAAGCACCCATGGGTAGAAAGCATCAGGATTAAAACTTGTGTATGCAGAAAGGAATCTACTAGGATTTGCAGAAGGGTATAACCAAGTAAAGTGACTAGCTTCTCTTGAAATGTATCAAAACCAGGGCCTAAACCGTTATGTACTTTGAAAATCCAGCCAGGTACTGATGTGTGGTTTTGGATACCTGTGTACTTTTGAAAGTAACTATGGTGGGTGGGAAGCCTGTATTTAACTGGAAGTCAATGGGATATAGCCATTAGTGATTGTTCACCCTGGAGAAGAAAAGGTTGAATGGAGACCTCATAGCAGCCTTCCAATATCTGAGGGAGGATGCTGGAGAGGGGCTCTCTGTCAGGGACTGTAGCAATAGGACAAGGGGTAACGGGTTTAAACTTAAACAGGGGAAGTTTGTGTCAGATACAAGGAAGAAGTTCTTTATAGTGAGGGTGCTGAGGCGCTGGCACAGGCTACCCAAAGAAGTGGTGAGTGCTTGCAGTGTTCAAGGACAGGTTGGACAGAGCCTTGGGCAGCATGGTTTAGTTTGAGGTGTCTGTGCCATGGTGGGGGGAGAGTTGGAACTAGGTGATCTTAATGTCCTTTCCAACCCCAACCATTCTATGATTCTATATGTATCAAAATCATCCTGAAGTATTAGGACACTTATCAGAAAACTGATTTTTATTTAGATGTTATGGGGATTTTCTCTAGAAAAAAACCTGATAAAAGTCAATTGGAGTGACTCAAAGTATATAAAGTTTTAAGTTCTTCACAAAAGTGAGGCATTAATGCAAAACTATCAGACATACAAAGTTCTTAAAAAACAGGTAGTTTTTTGCCTTTGAATGATTAATCTGAATCCAAATTAATTTTTTTTCAGGTTAAGCATGAATTTCCCTCTTTTTCAGTACCATACCAAGTCTTTACTCTTTGAAGATGTCATTAAAACCACCTCAAAGTTCCTTTGCCTCACACAATATTATTTTTGGGAATTGCTTAAAGGTAAACAGTAATATAATTTAGTGTTATAATGTGAGTAATTGAGAAATAAGAAGAAAGATGAATTAACGTGCTGTCCATGAAATTATTGTTCATTCTAATAGTTGGTTTGTAGTTATATCTAGTTATCTAACAATAATTTTCATGAAGGTGTGGCTATTTAAACTGTCCTTTGTTTGGGAGAAAACTCTAATTTGTTTGACACTATTCATTTGCATCTATGCTTTTCTAACAGTTTTTTGCTAAACTTTAAACGAGCCGCTGACTTAGGCAACCAGACACATTAACACAGGAGACAGGGTACTCCATTTCAAACGGAAGAATAGAGGACCAAGTTGAAGGTGTACTGTTCTGAAGTTAATGGTTACATAGTGTGTCTAACTGTGCTATTATTGTAGTTATTGTAGTTTCAGCAACACTTGTGCTGCACAGAATTCTTCAGAATGTAGATCAGTTCTGAGGTCTGAAAAAGGATAACTACTCTCCTTGTTTTACTATTGATGGACCTGTCACATTAAACATATGTGCTGACACCCCTATGCTCTGAATATTAAAGACCTCAGATATGGAAAAATAGAGACTCTATTTTGAGTCTCTTGAGCCAAAATTCCCTTTTTCTCTCACTAGTGTGCTTCATTGCATACATTAACTTGTGGAAAATCCTATAATGAAAGATAATATTCCTTAAGTCCTGTGTCAGGTAATTCCGAGCCAATATGTTATTACAGTCGTGCCTTTGTTCCAAGAAACAAACTACTTCTAATGAGTGGGAAGGAGAAAAACTTCAGTCTTAATGCTGTATGTTCTACCTATCAGAAGTATTTCTGATTCTCAATTGTTGCTGAAATGAGAATTCTGACCAACTTTCACTTTAATTCAAGTTACTCAGGAAAAAATAAGCTATTTAGCAAGTATAAATTTTCTCCTAGACAGTCATAGGAATGACAGGAATTTGATGAACTTAAATGCAGTCACATATTAAACTTTTCTCTGGTAATTTCAGGAGACAGCTTTATAAAGTTTTGCTCTTATTCTTTTATTTTTATACAAGTGATGACAATAGTGGATGCTGAGGTACTACAGCAGCAGGGAACACACAGGAATAGTCTCATTTAGATTTCAAATGACTTTCAAGTTTTTCACTTTTGTCATGTTTTTCCTTCAATTACAGGTCGACGTACTGTCATCTGTCTCTTTGTAATTGTACTGTGGAGGTGATTCTAAAACAGTATGATAAATCACAAATTACCAAGCTCAGTATATGCCAAAATTTGTGTGTATCTAGTATTAGGAAAGCTTTGAGAGATGAATTGTGTTACTGTTCTGCAGGTTTCTAAATATCAGAAACTAATTTGTTCTATACTTCAGTAGGATAAAAGCCTTGGAAAAGTGTTTCAGTTGGGAGATGGGGGGATGTTTTTGGGTTAGCTAGTGTCCTGTTGACCAGGGTTCACACATGGCTTTGGAATCTCTTCCACGGTCAGACTAGGCACTTGGGCTTCCACTGTACAGGCAGGTGACTTAAGCATCCTACATGTTTGCTGGTGGGCTCTGAGCCTCTTTCTGCATTTGTGCAAGGGTGTTCCACTCTGGAAATATTAATTCAGTCAGTAGTTTAGCCTTGGCTTCCACATCCATGGTGACAGTGCTAGCACCCTGGTTTGTGGAGTTACACCTATATTTCCATTGCTGAATATTGGTTATTTGTGCAAAGAGGAACGTTCCAGTAGAAAACGTTGCACAAATCTCAACCAAAAGAACATGAATCCAGCAAAGCAGGGACTTGAAGCTCTTGTTTCTGTTTAGACCTAACCACTACTGGAATTGGGCTGAAATTAATAGTGCCATGAAAATAACTTAGGAATTTCCTTTCAGAATTGATAGACTACGCAAAAATTTTTTTTCAATGTTACCTACTAGTCAGAACAAAACAATGTCAAATGATATGTAGAAAAAGAGCAGTGGTTGGTTGTTTGCCTTTCATGCTTTCTTTAGGAGATATTGCCCACAGATCAACAACTTTGAAAACCAATAACCTGAAAAGGTTGATTGATTTGCCTGTAAAGGGGGGCTGTAATCTTCAGAAGTCACTAGTCCTGGAAACAAAGACTCTACATCTTGTATTACTGACTTTATTTCCCCATCTGTAAACTGCAGAATATTATAATTTTCAGAATAAATTCACAATTTAAACCTGCAAATTATAGCCTTTCTACTTAAACTCTTAATTTGCCATCAAGAATTCTATGGCATTTAAGTTGATATAGTGATATCCATAAACATTAAGCTAATATTGGTCAGTTATAGAAAGCAGATGAATACAATCAATCTACTCAGTGGGAAAGGCAAGGGAAAAAATGGTCTACTAGTTTAGGTGACTTTCAAGTGTTTTCATTAGTCTTTTTAAGTGTGTTCCCTCTATCTGTATGTATGTATAAAATGTGATTTTTTCCTGTATGAAAGTTGTTTTTGATAAAGGCTGTTTTGCAACAAATCTCATTTTTAATCATATTTGTTTTCTAGAATTTCCTGAAAATCAGCTGATTTTTAGGTAGTTGCTGTTTCCAACCATAAGGCAAAAACATTAAAAAGTGATCGACAGAAAGTGGAACACATCCCACTGGATTTTGTTGCATTGCTCAAAAAGCCTTATTGCAGTTTTGGCCTCTTGTGTAGTGGATGTGTAGCATAGCAAGAGAAAAAAAAACACTAATATGTTTGTTTTCACAGAATCTTTTATGCATGATGCAGGAATGAGTGTGATGAATACTGTGGGTAACAGAGCCGTCATTGTTTGCACAATGAAGCTTTTTATGTTGTACAATTTATACTTCTGTTGATCCAGTTCATTGTGGCTTTTTTGTCTCACCAAACTAATGTTTGGGTTCAAATGTTCATTCTGATGTCAAGGTCTGATATTTTTACCTCACCCTTTCTCTTAATTTTATTGATTTTTCTAAGCCAAGCATTCCATAAATTAGTTATAGTAAGAAAGCTTATTGTGGAATGTGATATAATTTGCAACTGATTGTTGATGTAGGAGATTTACGTTGGCCTTATAGTAATAGTTTCTTATAATTGGAAACATATGATTTTTAGTGTCTAGACTTGGGAACTTTCCCAGGAAGGAGTTCCAGGTGGTTATCTAAGCATAATAGGCCAAATGGCTACCACTTAAAGGCTTCAGACATGGGAAATATGTAAATGTTGCTGGCACATGTAATTATTTCATAAATCTAAGTTCATATATTGCAACATATCGTTTTACCTCTAATGGTTCGAACAGCTGATTTGCTTTATAGATTAATGTTAAAACTTGAAATTTGCTTTCTCAATTTCTCCCTAAACTGAAATAATGTAAAATGCAGAGATGAGAAGTTCGTGATACTCCTGGATGTCAAAAAGCTTTTAATTTTATCATGTGCCTGATTTAGTTGCATTGATGTGTGAGTGCTTGATTTGAAATAGCAAATAGTTGTGTTGTCATATTTATTGAATTAATTCTGTGAAATTTGGTATAGTTAAGTTACATGACACCTTGAGTTTTGTCTTCATGTGTTAGTAGGTTAATTTCTGGAAGGACCTCAGAAAGGAAACATGCTTGGAAGTTGTACAGCCTACTAAAGCATGTGGTGATTTGATATTCTCCTGATCCCTGTTTGTCTTGAACATGCTCTGCACGTTAAAACATCCCTGGAGAAGGAAAGCACAGTTGGCTATCCCAGCATGAATCCTCTATAAATATTGTTCTGGGACCTACACCGCCTGTGACTCACAATGCATTTTTTCAGCTCTGGTTCTGACTATACAATAGGAAGTACAAAAGAAAATAAGTCATTTGCTGGGGCCTAACACAGTATGACTTGATCATTGTGGCTCGTACAGAGAACACAGGAGAGCTGCAGTGGGAGATGTGAAAAGTCCTCTCAGTTTAGTTTTCATGTGCCAGATGGTTGTTTCTTGTTCTCGTTGTATTTTTTTTAATCCTACCTGTTAAGATAGCAAAGAATGACATAAGTTATCTGGCTCAGCAGCCAAGTGTGTGGTCCAAATTATTTTCACAGAATGCTTGCCTGCCTGCCTCAATCATTTTTCTCAACTAATTAGAAAAGTCTGCCAAGCATTGTTGGGATAAGGCAATAATTATTCTCAAACAAATGCTTCAATTTTGCACAAGTTAGGAAGCGTCTCTGTTTTAAATGACTACATGCCAGGATGCCAGAGTAGTCAGACCAGTTTCGTTTATCAATGTCTGGAAGTCCCAGAGGACTTGGAGAGAAAAAAACTTATAAAAGCAAATGACGGTCTGCAGTCTTAGGTGCTCTTTTAGGAAATAATGCTGTAATACATCTTTTAGTATATGCTAGTTTTTAGTGTGAAGTAGCAGTTCTGTTTTCCTTTTGGAAATGTTTGGTTTTTTTTTTTCCTGAGCGCGTTGGTCCTCAGATTCTCTTGGTTCTGACACTGAATTAAAGGAAGCTTTAGTATTAGCCATGCAAGGCTGGCCTATCTAATCCTTTCTCAGGTTTTGTAGTCTGCTCATCATCACTCTACTTCAACACTAAAGAAGTCAATCTCTGATTGCAGCAACGTTAGAAATTCTTTCATTGTAAAACTTACTTCAATTTGGCAATTGGAAGAAACTAGTTTTCCAAGCAATGGTGCTGTGCCCGGACCTGAATACCATGCTCCCTACTCAGAAGTAGTGAGTTTCCAGAATGGTCTCACCTCACCTCTGATCCTGAAATGTCTAGGTCACACTGGTTTATTTGTGACAAGGTTCACAGTCTCATGGCTTTGGTGTGCCACTAATGAGATTTGTGCCTCTGATCAGCTATGTCTTTGCTGGTAGGTTATACTTTTGCCCTGTGTCTCTACAGCTGCTTGTCATCATCCCATAACTTATTCTGGAAGAAGCAGATAGATTGCCATGTTTGGGAGTCTCTTTGGTTTCTCTTGGGTCTGCCCATGTATAACCAACACAAATCAGTTTCCTTAGAATAGCCTTCCTCTCTTTCTTTGAAGCAGGGAGCTGTGTGTTTTCAGAGAAAAATGTATTTATTGTATTTCAAAAATGACAAGAGAAATTCAACAACTTATTTCACAGGGATAATTGGAGCAGTTGACTTATGAACCAACTCTAGAGACTGTTTTGTAGATGTCTGTAGATTGTTGAATTTTATTTATTTTTTTTTTTTTAAAGCATTGTATTAAGAGTGAAGGTAAAATTAAAGACTTAAACCACCAGAATGGCAGCAGAGCTTGGAACATTTCCATACTTGATTAGTTTCCAGCAGCCACCTGTGCCAAGGAAGAAAACGTGCCTAAATATTACAGTATTTGTATCTCCTTCAGCAGTTACACGTACTAGGATAAATAGGTAGGCATAATGTGCGTTTGAGTGACGGTTTATGTGTGTTTTCTTTTAAACCTCTCCCTTTCCTTCTTTCAGGGGAAAATATGGAACCTGGTGCCTGGATATGTTGTATCTTTACTTGTTTATTGCCCTTATCTGCGCCCACTGGCTTAATTGCGGGCTGTCTGCATAGTGTGCGCTGTGTGCTTTTTTCCATAAGTTTTGATAAATTATTTGTAAGGAGGAGATAAGCTACATGGGAAAATCTACTTCATCTGAAAAGAGCTGGCTGTGGACAGCACTGGCAGCTTCTGGATATAGCTGCGTTGCAGGGGTATAAGCAGACAGATGATCTCAAGTGAAGACATTGCAAATGGAAAAATTCCTGGTTCTCAAGTATAATGTAAGGCAAAAAAGACAAATGAGTTGTGAATCCCAGGGTGTTCCTCAAAATTCAATCCATAGTTACCTCCCATGCAGCAAAGGTGATTTTAAGATAATGATGTTAAATGTTTTGAAAGACTTCCTATTTCGTCCTTCTTGTTTTGACCCTGTACTTGTCACAAGTCCTTCTCTTTTCATGAAAATGTCCTAAATGACTTGATTCTTCTTTTTGGTGTGTAAAATTGAAATATATGTATGGTCCTCAGAGCATTTTAAGTTCAGCTTCCTGTTTTTGTGCTGTATAAACCTTTTACATTGAAGCTCTTTAGTTCTAGGCACAATAAGTTTCTTTAACAGAAAAGCTGTACTTTCTATCCAAGAATATTTCCTAGTTTGTATATCTACACATGTGAGTTTGCAGAAGTACAATGGAAATCCAGTGGGAGAAGCATTCCATTGTAAGTACATGAGTTTTACATTGGTTTAAATTAAGCAAATTTTAGGATATAAACCCTACTGCTCTTCTTTCTCTTGATTTATTGCTGCAATTATACTTGGAATCAGTAGAGATTTAACTGTACTTTATTTTTTAATCTTCTCTTTTTTGGAAGAATTCCTTTGGAGTGATTTTTCTGATTTCCCCCTCCCCATGTACAATGTTAAAATGTGTACACTTGGAATAATTTCCAGGAGATTTCCAAGTCTGTAATTTTTTCTTCAAATGAAGGTTGTTGAATTGCTCTCTCAGCAGCTTGGTAGTTTCCCCAATTTGCACTGTTTATGTAACCATAAATGAATTTCAACTGTGAACTGACTTAATACTGCTCATAATTTATACATGACCTTTCTTTTTTTTCTTCCCTTAATGCAAACTAAAGGATGCCCTGATTGAAAGCAAGGGACTGGGCCCTTGGTTTGTGTTATTCTGAGCAGGAAATGTATCAGCACTGTCCAACAAACCAGTAAATTGTTCTTTCCATGGTGCTTGGGAGGGTGATGAAGTGTCCTCTCAAGGGTCTCACTTTTCAGTTGTTTCTCAGTGCATCACTAAGGTCTGTGTATTGCATAAAGTAGTTTCCACATGTGAGAAGAGCATTCTCTTACATACATTAGCCATAAACTCAGCCTAAGGGGCATGGAGTACAGTGAATGTGAGATTTAAGTTGTCAAGTACAGGATTACACATAATACTAATCACACTGCTTGTGACTGGAAAAAAAGGGAGACACAGAGGAGATTGTTCCAGAGGGAGACACTAGCATTGTTGAAGCAGCAGGGATAATTCTGCCTGTTCTCTGGTATATTGGTGTTGCTGCTGCTGTGCTTCACAGAAAGTGTTCAACCTAAAAGGCTGTAGTTTATAGCTCTTCACACTGTGTCACAATGTTGTGTAACCCAGCAGGGCACAGCTATGAAAAGTGTTTTCCTGAAAATATTGTCAGTATATTTTGTCATTTCATGATTGATTGAAATGCAAACATAAGCTGTGTGTTTTAAGACAACACTTTTGTCTTACAAAATTATAGTGTGGAATCTAAATTGCTGCTTGCTTTAGGTGCTTCATTCTACTCCAGCAACGGTCCTTGCTTTTTCTTTAGTGGGAATGTCTCAGTGCCCAGCCTACAAATATGAGTCAGTATCATGCACAGGGTTTTAACTGAAAATGGGTTTAGTTGCAATATATAATTGAGAAGTGGAGTAAGCATGTTTTTAAATTATGGAGTTGATTTTTGAAAGTCGACACAAGCATTAAATGTTCTATACTTGGAGCTCCTGCTTTAGTGGCTAAAATGGGCATTTATAGACAGAAATAGTGATCTGAATTCCCCTTGTGGGTTTGGCAGATAGGCTTGAAAGTTGTTTCATTTTTGTGTGTAATTTTCTTTTGGCAAGGCTGTGTGCAGGGGGTGGTGGAGAGGTCAATTTGTCTATGTTTATAGGTGCTGACAAGTTTTCTGAGATTTATTTTTAATTCAGCTTGTTTAAAGAATTGCACGGCAGTGTTTTTTTTTTAAATACACTGTTGCCAAAGATTTTGATGTTAACTTGTTGTGTACGCCATCACTTTTGTGACAGAAATTGGCTTTATTGATGAGCAGTGTGCTAAAGTTAGACAATAGGTAGTTAAATCTGAGCTTTCAAAAGTTCAATCATAAAGTTACGCATTCTGTGGTTTTATATGTTGTAAGAGTTGAGCTTACACTTTTATTGATTAATCCAGTGAGGTAACTACTTTTTCCTTGGTTTTCTTTTTACTTTTTTTTTCTTTTTTCCTTTAATATGAATTTGCTATTTAATGATAGTTTCAAAAATTATGGGTTTCAGGTATTACAGAAAGAGCCGCTTTCAAGTTAGGCAAAACTATTGTTAAAGTTCTGGTTGTTTCCAAATAAGATCAAATTTACATGTTTTTTAAAAATTACAGAATACATTTAAATCCAAGCTGAAGAGCTGAACTGTTGAGGCTGTGATTAGTCCCCATGCCTTCAGGCCGTGTGGACTATAACAAGCAGGGCTTTATGTACCATGCAGGTCCTCAGGGAGCAGAAAGAGCGAAGAGACAGAATCAAAGCCTCCCTGCACTTTGACTGCTCATTTCTCAGCCACTGTTTTGGGGTTTCAGTGTCTTCTGTTTCAGGGAGTGGTAACTTTTTTCCAAGCATAATGTTGACAAAGCAAATAGCTGCAGTAATGTGTTACCAGCCAGATCTTCTCTCAGCTATATTTCATTGATACCAAAATGATATAGAAACCGTTAAGTATCAGGGAGAGCTGATGCCTGTGCAGAGCAGCCTTGCTGCTTCCACAAAGGCACTCCCTTACTCAGCATAGCAGTTTCCAATAGTCTGTGGGCCAAGCACTGCAACTTCAATGCCTCTGCCATGCAAATACCCTTTTATAATGAAATTAAGTTGGATATTTTTCTGATGTAAAATGACTTGGGATGTGAAGCAATTAATGTTTCTGTAGATGTAATTATTTCTAACGGCCTGTACTCAAGTAGCTTTAGCCTCAAATCTTTGCTTGTACCTTTCCTTTCTGAAGTAGCACCTCTTCATCCAGAATTAAAGTATCACTTGACCATGAACTGTTCTAAACCAAAACCTTAGATTAAGAACAGTGCCAGTAGTAGTAAATGGTTACACTGCAGGAATCATAGCCAGTTAAAAACTGGAATTTCTGAAAGGGAGGCTAGAGACTTAATCTTAAACAGCACTGGAAAAATTGCAGTCCTGATCTCCACAGGGAAGGAGGGGGAAACATTGATTCAGAAAACATGTGCTTCACTCCACTGTATAAACCTGGATTTCAAAAATAAACTTTTTTAGCATGCTTGAAAGTTGTTGCTGACTACTGCCAACTAGAAAATTTAATAAAGAGTTTAACTTTGTGCAGCCCAAGCCAGCTCTGCAGACACATGCTTTCCCACTGAGATCAGAATGAATATCTAGTGCAGTGTGCAAGAGCCAGACTGTATGAGCAGGCCTGTCTACATGCATCCCTCATCTGACTTCAGTTATTGTTATGATGGGCACAGTTCCACGGCTGTAATCATTGCAAAGAGTGTGCGTCCAAAGCTCTGCTCCAAACTCTATCACGCTGCTTACATTTTCGGTTGTTTTAGTTATGCTTTTTCATCTGAAAGCTTAGTCTGTTTGGTAAATGGACACTTTTACCTTCCCAATTATAAATCTTCTTATAGGAGATGTCTTGTGCTTTCCTTACATATCTTCTAGTGTAGGATTTCATACTTCTTGGAATTTAGCCCTAGGCACTTTTGAAACAGCCTCATAATAAAAAGAGCAAATTAATAGATTGTGTAAAAAGTCATGTGATTTTCATTAGTTCTTTATGAGAAGCTTTTTAAAATCTAAATTTAGATAATTGAGTCAGTATAGATGGGGTAGATGTGGAAGGGAGTTGAAAATATATTTCTGTTTTCAGTCAAAAATCTAGTTTTTGTCTAGTGATATGTGGTGATGAGAGATGACTGAGTTTGCGAGAGCAGCACATCAGGCTGCATGTCAAAGTCTCTGTTTTCAGCCTAGACTTTATTTTTTCTCCCAGGAGGGGCTTGGAGTATGGAGAAATTAGTTTGCTTGGTTTGTTTTGAGAGGAGTGAGACTTACGTAATGCTGAGCAGCACTAATGCAAAGACCTGTAAACCCATGTCCAAATCTGTTTAGCCAGTTATGCTGCGATTGCGGGAAGTCCGTAAATAAAGGAAGGAACCGTTTATACCACAACCACATGAGCAGCCATTTCATAAAATACCATCTCTGGCACTATTCCTTCATATAAACACCCTTTTTGAAAGTGACAAACAGGAAGAATATGTTTTGTTTGTCAAAAGCTAAACAGACTAAAGTATTGCCAACCTGTCAAGAAAAGTTGAGGGGAAAAGAAAGCATCTTCCCAAGATTTTGGTATAATGGGACCGGGGGATGCAGGGACTAGCAAGGAGGAGGAGAGTTCCTTTGGCTTTGAAAAACTGAGTGAGAAAGAATATTTTCAAATAGAAAGGCTATCAGTGGTGGCATAGGATAGGAAGAAAGACCCATAAAATAGCATACTTTGCAACTTAGGCTAGCTGTGGCAAGTCTTCAAATCATCCAGACTGGAATGAAAGGGATTATGGTTTTGCTTCTATTACTATTATTATTTACTTATCAAGGGAAGAGGGGGGAAGGTGAAAAAAACCCTTCACAAAAGGGCAAACCATTCTTTTTTTGCTACATGGTCCCATTGCCCTCTTGTTCAGTGTGAAGGCAAGAATCCAAGAGGTGAGATCATACACAGATATTACTTAGGAAGTATATGTGCTGACAATTATTGTGTGAAGTGATTCTTTTTCTATTGTTAAAGGAAAAGCCACTTCAGGAAATAACTTTTGTCTAAAGACAATTTTGGCTTCTTTGCTGTTCCTAATGGGGATGATACATCTTCTCAATGCCCAGTACAAGTTCTTCTCATTACCTGCATCTCTGAGTACAGGGCGCAGGGATACTTGTCCAGCATATTGAGGCACTTCTGGCTTGATTGTAAAAATCACAGATTTGCTTACCTCACACAAGCTTTACAACAAAGCACTGACATGTTTAGAGATGTCCTATAGCTGGCCTTTATTGTGAGCTTGTAGCATTTTGTTTCTCTGGCATTTGGTCTGTGTGTTCACCATTGTGACTAATGCAGAGAAAATCTGGAGTCACACTTTCATGTCTCTCTTCTGATCATATTTGTTATTCTAATATAAATGCCACTGTGGTGGTGACTTAGCAAAGCAAATAATGGCTTTTCAAATGAGTGTAAAACTTCTTTTATGTCTGATGACATGGGAACATTAATAAATATATAATAGTTTTGGGTAGTGTTTTCCAGCAATGTTGCCTTTCTTGCTTTTTAATATGCGACATGATGTGATGTGTTTGAACTGAATTCTAGTAAATACTTGCACCTGTCACAAGAATCACCATTTTTGTCACAGCAATCAGGACAACTGAAGAAGCACTGAAAGAAATGTCTTCATAGAATTGGCATAGTGGGTAAGCTTGTCTTGCAATTGCTTACTCCATGCATAAACTGAATAATTCAGCCTCTCATCTATACACCTTTCAAGTAGAAATTTCCTTTGGCAAAATGCAATAGTAGAATAAAAAATTAAATGCATTTGGAAAAGGAACGTGGATAAACATTAAGGGATTTTTCTGAATTAAGTTTTAAGATGTATGGTAGTTATGTTCAAGTAAGTCAAGCGTAGCACATGGTAATGGCAAGATGATCTACAAATTAAATAAGTAGCAGATGGATAAGGGTAGTCCTAGAGTAGCTAGAGAAAAAATTAATTGTCCATCCTAATCCGAAATACAGGAAAAGTAAACATTCTCATGTAGCATTTGCCTGGAAGCATTTTGGATGATCAATACAATCGATTTTAAGTTTTGTTGAATACTGTTGTGCTCCAAAATAGAGTACTGCAATGCTAAGCTCAATGGCTCCTGCTTTTTTTATCCTTTTCCTGTCATCCCCTGTTTACAGGGCAGGATATTTGTCTTATTTTCCTTTTTTCAATTTACCTTGATTTTCCTATGGAGCCTCACCCTTACACAAGAACTAATACTATAGATCCAAAGATAAAATTCTGCCCGTAAATGCACTCTGCCTCCTGGCTTATAGATATATGGGTAAAAGATCAGGCTCCCCAGAGAAAGTGAGTACTCTCACTTCTTGGAGACTTCATGTACATTTTAGTTCATGGTTTCACCCCTTTTGGTTTATTTTGGTTTATAGTTATGATTAAAAAATGAAACGAAAATAAAAATGAAACAAGCACTAACCAGAGCCAATTGGTCTGTGCACCATTTGTGTGTGCGAGTCCTGAGGTTTGGTTTTATTGTGTCAATCTGAAGCATGAAGCTATTTCAATGAGATGTTTGGCAATAAGTGTTCTGCTAACAACTAGGTAATTGGATTGAAGTAACACTAGAAGACTTAAGAAACCAAGAAAAGAAACTAAATTCTAAGGTTAAGACTGAACAACATTCAGAAAAAGAGAGCTTGTAGATGTTGTGACTTTGTTCCTTATTCATGGAGCTCCAACTGTGTGTTGCTAAAAAGAAATACCTGTCATGAAGAACCATTTTTTATATGAACTAGACCATTTCATAAAAGTTTATAGGGAAACCAGGAAACCTAGTTGCTGAAGTTTCAATGAATTGCCCCATTTGGCCATTATTCCCAAAAGAAACCAACACCCTGGGAATTTGCTTGGCACAGACCACTACGATTTTTTTTTTATAGTCTGTCTTTAGCTGTGCAAAATCTGCCTAGGAAAAAGTGGGTTTAAAACTTTAGCTGTTGCTTGTAGGGTTTAGAGTATTGGGATGGAGGGAGTCTGGTTTGGATTCTTAACTTCTGTTTCCAGATAACCCCAGGTTGTTTTGTCCTAGAAATGCAAAATCCCAGAGTCATCTCACTTAACTGAGATGTTTAATTTGGGATCATGTGTCCTAGATTCTCAATATAGTCAATGAGATCTAAGCATCTCCAAAGGGTAATTTGACCTCTGCATGAGCTGAACCTTCCCTGAAGGTAATTTTTCTTTGTCCATGTGGTTGTCAGAAGTGCTTATGGCTAGACTCACAATTTTCATGCCTAATTTATGCAGTTACATTTAAGATTGTACCTGTGCAAGCATGTTTTGCTTAGCTTTACTTCTTTAGGCAAAATGCCTTGTGGTATTGTGATATACAGAAACTTACATTAGACCATCTGAAAAGTGTGCAGAGAGTCTTTCTGAAGCTAAAACTGTGGCTTCAGCTGCTAAGCTAAGGCAAAGAGGAGGAGGATAAAGAAAAGCAGCAATAGATACTATGCAGCATGTAAGTCTGGGAAGCGCATGAAGGTTGGATGGGGAGAGACACCATAAATCTTCCAGTTTTGCAGAGATACGGGTCACGGAACTTTGCTGTCTAGTGTTTGAGGTCAGAAGAAATTGGAGAGAATGAGAAAGATGTGGTGCTGGCAGAGCATAAATGAAGAGATGATAGAAAGCATAGAGCTGTGCTGAGAACAAACACATGAAGAACAGAGAGACAGTGTGACAGTTGCATGGGGGAATTGAGGCATGTTATAAAATGCATTAAGGGTTTATAAATTATGTTCTCAGTGTTTACCACATTTAGGATAAAATCAATGGTGTAACCTCATTTTGAATACTTTGCACAATTCCATTTTTCCCACCTCAAGAATATGATGGACACTGTGGAGGTATGAAAGAAATCTTGCAGAGGTGCCAAAAGAAAGCAATGTGATCATGTGGTCAGAGGGATATGGTGGCTTGTGTACAAGGGAGGATTCAGTAACCTAGGTCTCTCCAGGAGTAACATGAAGAAAGTGGAAAGATAGTGATTATTTATTATTTCTCACTTGACTAAAAAGAAGTTGAAGTGAAATGATCAGGTAACACATAATTAAATTGAGGAAACTATTACTACAGGATGTTGGAGATGCCATAATAAAATGGTCTCTTAAAGTGATTAGATAAACTTGTGGAAAAATATTTCAAAAAGAGCCATTAAAGATGCTGACTTAGGGCCAGTTTCCAGCTCAGGAAGTTTCTAAACTGCAGGTTTGCTGAGAATTGGCAGGGCATACCCTATACTTGTCCTGTGTTCATACCCTTTCTTTAAGCATCTGTTTTGGCTGTTATCAGAGACAAGATACGAGGCTGAATGAATCTTTGGTATAACCTGCCATGTGGCTTTCTTCTTGCCAAACCACACAATAAAGGTCTGCACTAAGTATCTACACTATAGACCAGATGCAATTTAGCGCTGAGAATTCGAACTTCTGCATATATTATTCTTTCATTTACAGTATTATTTTATCACGAACATAAATACCAATCTATTGGGCTAAATATAGTGGCACAATTAGGACTATTTGTAGAGTGCTGTCCTGCATTGTGTTCTATGTATTGTGTTGTGTTGCTACTGGCCCATATTATGTGTACTTTAATTTGGTCTATGCAAATAATCTTTTGGCATTTCACTGTAGCTGTTTAATAAGAATACTAACTTAGATCAATTACCTTTAATAATCTAGAAGACTACTTTTTAGTAATATTATAACCTTGAAAACTATCCTTACTTTTAGGTTTCATTGAAGGCTGTTCCACAAGCAACAAGTAAGTGAAATACAGTGGAGCTGTTACTATCTTTTTGGAGTTACATCACTCAAAATAGTTTCTGCTTCAGTTCTCATTGGTCTGTCTTCTTTAGTTTAGCCATATTTGCAGTCTCCTGCTGCAGTACTGCTGAGAGGGCCACAAGTAAGTTGTAAGCACATTGGGGGGCTCTATGCATCTGTAGCTTTATCAGGGTTTACCCCAAGATTTTCATACCTGTGTGACAGTCACTAACAGGCCAAGAAGCTTTTGTTTAACATTAACACTTAACATTCAGCATGCAAACTGATCTTTATCTTAAAGTGTGGGTGATATTTCCTCTGAATGTTATTCATTGGGGAGTATCTGCTCTTCCTTATGTATGTTTAGTATACATGGGTTAGCAGTCCCACTGATGCAAAGTAAATTAGTCCTGTCAGTAGCCTCTTCAATTGTTATTTCTAAAGTGAATCCTTTTGGAGAATTGCTCACACAAATCTGGATTAATAGAAGTGTATTTACTGCACTGGTGACATTAAATGGGTTGTTTACAAGCAACTGAAATAAAATATGCAGAACTTTACACTCCTTTTGAGGGGAATGGAGATTCCAATGTCTTGAAAACACAAGAAAAGAAATAAAAATATTTTATTTTCTTTAAAAGTAACAATTTTCTCTCCTGACTTCTTGGGCACTGTGTGTCCCAGGAGTCTGGAAAGCATGAGAATCCTTGAGGAATCAAGGTAATATTCCATCATCGTTTTGCAAGAGTGAATTCCATATTGAGCTGAAACTCCCACAAAGCCCAGCTTTCTGGTGTTAGGCCCAAAAGCTATAGGATCTATAAATGTAGTACCATTTGCAGAATAGGGCAATCCTAGACTTTAACGCCATGGGAACCCAAGGCTTTGCAGCATCCAGAGATGTAGCCTGGCAGGAAATCTGGCACTCTTCCACTGCGTCTGCTTGTTGTTCAGTAGAGCTTTCTTGAAATACAAGTTTCCATGACATATTCTTGTTTCAACAAATTGGCACTTCCCAACAAAAACATACTCTATTAGAATTCCCCAACCAGCTCTAATTCAGACATCAAAGAGGGATATTTCCTCATTCTGAGATTATTACCATTTCATTCTTTTCTACTTTTCCCTCTATTTCCTTTTCTTTTTAATTTATTTCCTCTGAAAGTAGATGCTCTGAACTGATGCTAGGAGAAGGTACAGGTTCTGATGTCTTTTGTGTGCTGCTTTGATCTGTGTTGTTACAGAAGAAATTACAGTGATTTGAAGGCATTCAGCTTTTAAGAGATATCTCAGATGATGACCAAGAATAATTACTCTTGTTACCATGTAGTTTCATGAGTGACTGCAGAAGCTGCTTGTGCTTGTGTTTCTCTCGTAGTCCTTTAATTTTGCTAACATGGGGACAGCCACTTGTACAAGCCCACTTTGCAGGATCAAGAGTGTGCTTTAAGTGTGGAAATTGGGATTTTCTGCATTTTTTTGTTTTGTTTTAGGGTGTGCATTGCCCTTCCCCCGTCAGCTCTGGAAGTTTGGATGGGTCTTGCCTAGGTATTATTTAATACCCACACTTAGATTTGCTTTTGAAAAGCCTTGGAAGGCTGCCAAGCCACAACAAGCACTTCTTGTGCAATCTTTTCCTGAACATGAAGGGAAACCTCACAGAGTTTTTAAAGCTGCCAAGTGTCAGAAAAATCAGGGGCATTTGGAATGTTTGTATAATGCTACAAATATGGTGATATGTGAAAAGCCGAGATATGAAAAAAACACAAACTCCCTCTTCATTTATCCTATTCTACAGATAGGTGCTGTGAAATGGAAGTGGGTTACAGCTCTGAGAAGGTAATTTGCAAGGGACAGAGAATATAAGGTTTGATCAAATGCCAAATTAATTTATTGCAAATTAGCTTGTGTAAATAGACATCATCAGAGACCCCCTAGTGTGTCATTAAAAGGGGAGTATCAGTCATGTCTTACAGATGGAAGAACAGAAAGATTAAGAGACTTTCCTATGGTGTAAGAACAGAGCACTGACAGAGCTAAGAGAACTGAAGCTTCTGGAATCCCATTTCTTTTTTTCTCTGTTGGACCACGTTGTCTCAATTACAGGAGTGAGAACACTAAGAAAACCAAGCCTGGGGTGCTCTTTGACTCCAACCTCATTGCATGCTATTCCTTCAAGAGAACTACTTCAAGGATTAGAGCAAAAGAATGTGCTTCTAAAAGCCATTTTGATGAAATCCCAAAGCTAGCAGCAGCAAGCAACCCTTTCTCACTTTCTAGCTTGATAACAAGCCTCACCAGTTGACAGTTTATTTTCTTTCCAACAATCAAGCCTTGACTGAAAGAGCACTTGATTCTTGAGTAGGCAATAACAAGCGTAGGCATAGAGTTGTTGCCACTTGTACTTTCATTTCAACAGAAAAGTAGAATACCAGATTTGCTGAAAATGAATTGAAATGTTTCCCTTAGCCTTCTTCTCCATATACATCTATTTTCTATTTAGTTTTCTTAACTGGCATTCACAGAACTTGACAAAGATTCCCACTTAGTTTTTATGTCTCTCTCTTTTGGCTTTTCACTTTAGGCTTATATAACAAAGTAAGAGACTTATCTTTCTTTCCAGCTTCTATAATGAAGTAAAAGTCTTGACTTTCTCTCCAGCTATGGAGGTGGTGAACAGAGGAGATGAATCTGAAACAAAAGTGTGAAATCTAACAGTGAAGTTCACATAACCTTACTATATGCAGCGAACTCAAATGAAGATGGAGGTCAGTGAGCACCACATAAAACCATGCCCTCAGAAAATCTGGTTAAATGAGGGAATTCATTGCCTTGCTTGTGTCTGTAGTATCTAGAGGGTAGAAAATGCATCAGTTGCAGGCTTGACTTAAGCTTCAGCTTTGAAGGTAAAATAGGACTTCTGTGGAGTGTTTGTCCATTCTTATTTCATGCGGTTTTTACCCATTCCCAGAGCTGAACTGAAAACAAGACTAATATGTAGGTATGCTTGCAAGTTTGGAGTTCTGGGGACAGGAATTGTTGCTCTTTTGTACAGAGCCTGTGTCAGTGAAGTATTGGCTTTGGATCCTGAGGGGTTACTGTACAGAAGTATTTTGTGCATAAAGGAATAGGATTACGGAATTACTAGTAAATGCTCCCAGGGAATGTCATGCCCAGAGAGGTGTCTGGTATATTCCCATTCACTGGAGTAAGATACAGTTATTGACAGCTACCTTATAATGGTTCCTTGCTTCAAACTACCTATCATGTTTCATAGGTTAGTTATTTTCCAAGTATTTTGAGGAAACTTCATTCTGGATTAGTTTAAATCACCATGGCTCCATTAATTTCTTAATAAGTTCATTTGCATCAGAGGTTGCTACTATCCCACACCCCATAATTTCCATACTGTTTGAATAGAGAAATGTTAAATACCATCCTGCATCAGAATAAAGCTCTTTTTTTCTTTTCTGTTATCCTGTGTAACAGGTGGTAATGTAACAAAGTGATCTGCCATTCCCACAAATTCCTTGAATTCTACTTCTAAAAGTCCTTGAATCATATTTTCTATAATCTCTTGGGGTTCTGTGCTAAAAGTCATTCTCTTCAGCATTACACAGACATTGACTGGGAAATCTCTTTATCAGTGGTTTGAATCAAAAGTAATTTTTTTTTCCTAGAATCCATTTTAGTCTCCTGTACTGCTGGTTCTCAGTGTGAAAGAATCTATTTAACTGCCTGCTTTTTGGATAGCTTTTAATGTTGTTTTTAGATTTATACAAGGAGTATTTTGCCAATGAGCCTCTTCATCTTCACCACTAGAATGATTTTTAATGGACATCCAGTAGTTTCATACTAAGTAGTTTCTTTCAGCTTTATTCTCCCTAGGGAGGAATGCACTGAATGGCTGGAAATGTCAGCAGCTGCATTAGCCGAAGTTTAGCTGCTGCCACCTCCTAGATAAATCTTGCCCTTTTTCATTTCTGTGTTTCTTACTGTTTCCCTCAAAGCAAGAGAGCCAAAGAAACTTCCTGTCTGGCATAATACAGATTAGGAACTAAATTAGCAGCTATTATAGATAGGCATTTTTCTGTTGATTTCAGGGTGAAATCCATTAAAACTGGCAGAAAACTTGGCTCCATTTCCATAGAGTCAACAAAATCAAATAGAAACATGAAGCTAAGTAAAAGGGAGGAATGTGTGCAGCTGCATGGAGCGCAGTCCAGCTCAGCCATTGGAAAGCATAATGAGGATGCAGGCTGCCCAGCAGGGAAGGTACGTATGGTGTGGGCACTGCCGCTCATCTTGTCTGTTACTTGACATGCAGATGAGCTTTAACATGAAAGTAAGTTAGCCAGGATACTCATCCTTTCTTCCAGAGCATCTGATTGTGCGCCTTGTTGGAGACTGGAAATGAATTAGGTGAACCTTTAGTATCATTCAGCAAGGCAGTTCCTGTCTTGCCCTCATAAGCTGATAAAGTTTGGCATTGCTGCTGCTGCTTAGTCATGTGTGTTATCTGAAAATGCATAGAGCCAAGTCTTCTCCCAGGCATAAGCATTGCTGATATTAATTCTTATACTTGTCTTTATTCATATGCATGTTGTGGTGATTAAAAATAACAGCTAGGTGGTTGGAGAAATTGTCTATGAAGTAAAGCACACCTTCCAGCATATTTATTTTGCTCGTTAGTTGACTTCTCAGGAAAAGTCCTTGACCTTAAATATGCTTGCTTTTTTCATGTTGTGTGATCAATAAATTCATAATTCTAGTTGAATCGTTCATCATGTTACTCAGAAATATCACAGGTGGTTCCTTAAGAATATAGCTCTGGATTTGTCCTTCATCCAAGTTCCTCAAAGAAAGGAGAGATTGTACTTTAAAGTGTTTGAATTACATTAAACATACATGGCTGCTTGATTAGAACTGAGATCTTGTGTTCAAAGTTCTTGATACTTAATACTGGAGTCAGCATATCCCACAGCTGTGCAGTTATTTCCAGTGCCAGAAATCAGTTTTTTAGGAAAGAGATTGTATGTCTTGAGTCGTCAGCATGGATTAGCCCCCAGAAATGTAACTTAGTGTAATGGATTATCAAACTTTATGGGTACTTTCAGAATGAGTATTTTTACAGCTTCCTGGTAAAACTGTAATTTGCAATTTTTTTTTTTTTGAACTGCTAAAACACAGTGACCACCTAATTGCCAGGGTCCATATGTTGTGAAAGAGAATGCATTATATGCAGTTTTGAGTTAGTCAAACATTCAGTCTCACAAGTTTGTTCCAGTTAGAAGGAGAATTCGATGTTGGAGACAAACGTCTTTCATGTAATCCTCTTTATTTAAAGAGATGTGCCAAGTACCTTTTCCTTGAGCATAGGAGGATCAAACAACAGGAGATTGTTTTCAGCTGGTACTCAGACTCAAAAGCTCTGTCTAGGATTTTCTCAATGCTGCATCCCACATTTGCCCAGCCTTCATCTGGATTTTCTTTCTAAAATTCTGCCTGTCTGGGGTGTTTCTGTTGTCCTTTTTCTCATACCCACACACTAGTCAAATAATTTCTTGCATAATTTAAATTCCTGACCATTCTTTTATGTTCCTGTTTTGGCCTTTGACAAGCTGTGTATTAGGATCAAGATTCTTTTGTTGGTTGGTTGGTTGTTTCTTATTTTAAAAATATATCTAAAGGAGTTTGAGTCTTGCATTTTAAATAAGCACATTGGTTACTATAGTATCTCCAATAGTACAATGTAGAATAATACACTCTATTCTGTACTGTTATTCCTTTAACAGTGATAAAAGCTGTTTGATAGATGTGGACAAGCCCTAAAGAAATAGCTCTCTTGTACAGCAAAGTTCTAGAAGTGGGACACTCCCCATGCCCAAGGCTTTTGTGAGTACAAGGAAGATTGTGGTGGGAATTGTTTGTATGGTGATTTTTGAGTTTAGCATCTATCTTCGTCATTGTCTGAGAGCGAGTGGGTGTTTCTTAGCTTTGAGAAAACACTCAACTATTCATCCCACCAGAGCGTGAAATAATAAACACAAAGGGGAAGGCAATGATTTTAGGTCAAGGTCCAGAAGTACTTATAGCCACAAAAATGTCCTTTGTGCTCCTTCAGCCTTGCTTATGGGAGTAGTAATTGATTGCTGACCGGTACCATCAAGTGTGTCTGGGCTTCAAGGAGACATGGGAAGCTGGGTCTTGCCCATGTTCTCCTGCATCAGGGAATTACCGGGGTAGATGTTACTCCCAGGAAGGGATGCATTTGCCATAGATTAGGTGTAAAAACAAGTAATTTACTGTATTCATCCAGATACAGCTTCTACGAATCATCTAGGTCAATTTGCCTTTTGTTAGCGATGTTGTTGTTCAATACTATTCCTTTGGTTTATCCTGTCTCTGAACATGTCTTGTCAATCTCCTGCTGCTGCAGACTGACATCCACAAGCTGCACATAGAGCAGCTTTGTGGATGAGAGAAAGATGTATGCAGCACAAAGAAAATCTACGGCTAGGGTTTTCTGCCAAGTCATTATAGAAAAACAGAAATTATGTATAAAATTTCTTGGATGCTCATTTCAGAGATTAATTTCTTATACTTTCTCTTTTCAGCACTCAGGTTACAAAATGTATGAGCCAGAATTTTAAAAAGGGAGATGATAATGATAGTAATAATAATAACAGTTTGCATCTAGAAACTAACTAGTTCTGGTTGTACTTCATTATTTACAAATCCCAAGCATATTTTAACATAATTTGTCCAAGCAGCACAGTGCTCTGTTATCATGTTCCTTCTGCAGACCATCTTTCCTTCTTATCTAAATGTCCCCGAATTCTTTAATCTCTCTATGGGAAACTGTCAAATGGTTATGTAAATCCAGCAGGCAGGACGAGTTTCTTCAGTGACACTTATGACTCTGAAGACAGGATCCCATCTTGCTTAGAGCAACCCTTGGGCAAACTAAAAGGCCACCCATTTGCAGCACCAGAATTGAAGTTTCAAATTGTTTTTTCTTGGCATTCTTCAGCAGAAATAGATAAAAGTGACATAGGGCTGAGTTTACAGCTTCCATACGTACTTATCCATAACTTACTTTTGGGATATCAGATTTGCAATAACCTAAAGCCATTAGGAATGGTTCATGAACATTCAGGCATGCATACATAATTCATGTTAACTGAATACATTTATGTGCATGCTTGTAAAATGGAAGCAGGTTGCAACTTATTAGTGGAATAAATGGAATTACAGCTTTATAGCATGTGTTTTACATTTCTTTCTTAAAGCTAGATCATTAAAATATAAAATTGGCTGATAATTACAATAAACAGTCCTACAATGTTTCTACTTTCCTGCTTGTACATAATCTTCCTTTCTTTCTCTTTAAAAATATTCATTCTATTTCAGATTGTTCAGTATATGCCATGAGGATTTCAAATCTATGTGCTTGTGGGCAAGTAATGTTTGAATGAAGGTGTGAGGTGAAATGTCAAGTTTTACCCAAGTTAAATTATTTTTAGTGAAGATTCAATGAAAGGATTGTATCCACTTCCAAAAGGCTGTTGCTCTCAGCTACATTTCTCCTACATGATTAGACAGTTTTACCAATGTTATGTTATGGGAGCCTAGACGCAGAAAAAAGCAAAAACAAAACATCACTTTCTGATACTGTGTTGAGTAAGAAAAAAGAGGGGAAACAGATGAGGGACTTTGCAGTAAAAATATCAATATTTTACAATCTAAATCCTGAAATGGAATAACTCCCAACCATGCTTTTTGATCTACATGAGACGATGGACCAGATCATGTGCAATGTCATTAGATTCATAAGGCTATTTGGTTTTGGGAAATAGAACACGTGCCTCAGCGCTACTAAGGAACACACAAAGGCTTTCTTAATATAGTTTTTTCAAAGTGTTTAAAACTAAAAAATTCTTGCAGTTACATTTCTGAGCTTCACTGCATCAAAAATAATTTTCCTGTAGTCAAGAATTAATGTAGATCTCAGGGCTCTAATTTTTAGCAGACTAATAAGCAGGCGTGAAAATTTAAATCTTATTACAGCCAGTGCAGGAAAAGGTGTACTGTGAAATCGAACATTCATAAAGGCCTTGGAGTCTAGGTGTCCTGTACTCCCACAGTTTAAAATCTGACCAGTTTTAACTTTGTTTAATTAAAAAATCTAAAGCTACAATAGCCATTTCAGATTTAATCTGGATTAGGTGGATTCAGAACATAATGATTTTCTTATTTGTAATTTAAAAAGCTCATTATGTGTTCATCGTATCAGCTTGGTACTACTTTATTTTTCTGATTAAAGACCACATGGAGGAATGCAGTTGCAAAGCCACAGCTTTTGCACAGAGAGAGATAACTAAAGTTGGAGTAATTGGAATGACTTCTATTGATTCTATGGTGTATTCTTTTATTGCTTTGCCTCAGTGAAACAATTCTAAATCTTAAATCTGTAAACATTGACATGGGATTCAATAATTTCTGTTGTTCTAATGTCCAAGTTACCATATTTACAGGACGATGCACGAAGCTTCTTATATCTCTATGTTCTCCATATTTTGAGTTGAAATACCAATGGAAAACAAGCAGAAAAATCTGTGGATTAAGACCCACACAGTCAGAAGGAGTCTTCTCTTTACCTTATGTCAAATTGCATCTTCGATATTTCCATCTTTCCTATTTCTCCTTAGAATGAAAATTTTAGCTAACAGTTTCTCCCTTACTCAGCCCAACTTTATCACAGCTGACATGCAAAACTCCACAGTACATAGCTTACCTGCTTAGAAATGTTCTAAAACATCCTGTTGTAGTGGTAGGGGTTTTTTTTTTGTTTGTTTTGTTTTGTTGGGTTTTCTGTTTGTTTTGTTTTGGTTGGTTTGTTGGTTTTTTTTCTTGTCTGACAGAAATCTATGAACTTACAAATGTTTTTTATTGTTGTACTAATGAAGGCAGCTGCCTGGATGCTACCATAGTGGTCCACTACCATAGTGGACAGAAGATGGGAATATTTAGAGAAGCGTTGAACTTCGAAGGTTGGCTCTGGCATACAGTGTAACTAGTAATCATTGTAATAATGAGCCCCAGTTTTTCTTTGTTAGGTTGGTTAATAGCAATTCAGAACTGCAAGGCCATGAGTCTCTAGGTCAGACTACCCAGAATGGTTAGAACTTTAATTCCCTTGCCTTAATCCTTTTGATGTATGTCATGAAAGTATAGCCTGTAGCTGTCAAATTACATATGCACTGTGAGTGTAGTCTGTTTAAGTTCAGGTCTAAACATCATGAATTCCAATTCAATTTATTCTTATATCTCATCTTTCAGACTTACAGAGGGTCTGAAAATGCTCAACAGTGAGAGACAGAATAATGAGATAATGCTTTACAGAACTGTGTAAAGTGACTTGCATATAGATAGCAAGCAAGGCAGAGGTTGGACTTGCATGAGAGAAGACAGCTGTAAATCAAAAGCAGTAGTAGTATAAATACAGAGCAATTCTGGTGGAAGAGACTTGAAGGGTGTATGGAAAGTTTTCTGTTAATGTTAACTTCTAGTAAGAGTTAACAGTAGAAGAATAAAGATTCCTATATATGCACGGTGCTGAAACTTTGTGATAAATAATATTTTGCTTTACAGGAATTTGTATTACTGGTATTGAACAGTGTGTTTCTAAATTTATTACTTATGGGAGAAATAATTTAAGGATGGAAAGGTAAGATTCTTACGATAGCATCTGCCTGATGGCAGTTCCTACTGAGGGGCTTTCAAGGGATAGAATAATCAAACTGTATAAAGGAAGGAAAAAAAACCAAGAGAGAAAACTTTAAGGATCATTTTAGATAAAATTAATCCTGGTCTGAGTAAGAGTCATAGTGACAAAGTGACTATGTGGAAACAGTGGTAAACTTTCTGGCAGGGAAGCAGGGGCTGGGGGAAAAGTGGAATAAAAATATAGAAGTCTGGTGAGACGACAAGGTATCTTGGATTGGGTGTTTACTCCCAGATTGTTTCACATGTCTTTCATCCGGGACATGGGTCTTTTCCCATTTCTCCCAACCTGCAGTATCCAGCACTGCAAAAGGAGAGTAGAGCTCCCCATGGTGGGATTTTATCCTGGGTTTTTTTTGTTAAAATACAGCCTTTCCTGGTAAGGTCTGAGTCTTGTGATCTTTGGTAAAGTAATAAAACTGAGTTCTTATTTGAAGAGAGTAGCAGCAGAATCAGGGATAATACTCCGTCTTTGAAATGGTCTATAGTAAAAGATGATGTAGTAGAGCTTCTCTTCCCCCACATTCCTGAACTACCTTAGTTGCATGTACGCAGCTTATAATGTAGACCCGATTTGAGCTAAGGACTAAAAATTAATTTGCATTAATTGCATAAAATTGATGGACCATCTGAAACAAGCATAAAAATTCAGGAGAAAAAAATATAGTTGACGGTACAGAGCCTTAAGCAGTGAAGAACAGACAAGATAAAGCCTGGAAGAAGTAGCAAAAACTTCAAGTACAGTTTCCTCTTAGAAAGGCTTATTGTTGGAAAGGTTTAAAAAGGACAGACTTAGTAATCAGTGCTGTTATGAAAATAGCTTAGAAGTCTGGTATCATAGGGGTGATAAGAATAATAATAGTAATAGTAATAAAAATAATGGAAGTGGCTCAAAGCTGCGGGCGGAGGGAAAGATTTGGGAAGAGAATATCATCTCCACTGAATGTTCAGAGAAATGAAATGGTGATTATCTAGCCTAGAAGGGCATGTTGTGAGGAGAAAGAACAAGTAAAGGAAATGGGGAAAGAAATTAGGCATGGAGAAAGTGGAATGAGCAGGATGGTTTAATGGAGAGATCTGCAATAGCAGGTGGGATGGAAAAGAAGTGTGTTCAAAATTGATGTAATTGTATCCCCACTTCATGTTTTTCAGTCAAAGTTGTGCTCATTCTAGAAAGACAAAACTTAAGTCTTCTCTCTGGTATTATTTTTAGAAGTAGACCAAGACTTTTGACAAGATACAATCCATCTATTGTGAGCAATTCCAACAGTTCAGTACTTAAAAAAACAGAGAGAATAATGTGCTATTTCTTCAAAAATTGATGATAAGTTTTAGGATTCTGCCTACGCTAAAGGAGTGCACATTTTGTATTTATGGAAAAGCAGGTTGTCTCATTTTTATTTTCTCTATCAGTGATAAAAATGAGGACCCATCACAGCAATGATAGGATTGTTTGTGGATCTGCACAAAGCTGCACGCCAAAATTTGACAAGTCTTACACCGATGCTGTCAAACTGTTGTGTGACATCAGGCATGCTCTGTTGGTGGCTTTCCTGATTGCTGACTTTTACTGACTACAGGTAGGTTGCAGTTTGAGGTGTTTCTGTTGCTTGTGCTCTATGAGATTTGGTCAATAACTGATTCTAGATAAAAAGCAGGTGTCAAATAACATTATCATGTGGCTTATGGTCAGAAGCACTAGTGAAATAAGGCATAGCAAAAAAGATAAATCATCACAGTGGGAGAATATATAATATCCAAGATACCAGGAAAGAGTAAATGGATCTTTGTTAAAAAGGAGAGGAGTCTTACTACAGAAATTGCCAGCTGGCTGGTTGGTCTTTGCTGGTCTTCAGTCAGATTCTGAAAAGATTTGGGTTTAGAAGGGAACCTCACTGATTTGTGGAGACATGAGCATCTGTGTAGAGCTTTCTGCAAATCTTTGATATACACCTTAATATGCAATGTAGTGTACTATAAAAATGAATTGCCACAGAAGTTGTTTTATTCACAAATTACCTTTTATATAAATGAGCTGGCTGAAAATCTTAGACAATTGTGTTGTTTGTTTTTTTTGTTTTTTTTTTTTCCCCAGTGACGGTTTTGTCAGAGGATTATAAAATAACTAGTTATTAAATATTTCTAATATATTATTTACTAATAAAAAAGTCAAACTGTTTAACACCATTATGCAAAGAAACCACAATGACCCTTAACATAAGTCCTGACATAAATTACTATTGTTTACACAGAGCTCCCAGCAGTCTACTAAATGCAGTTGCCAATCAGAGTATTATAGCTGTGTTGCTTGAGACATTCTTTTATGTATGGTAGTGGGCTGTAACACAGATTATCAGTGTAGCAGTGCATAAGTAAGTCCTGCTTCCTGCTTCTTCTCAGGATACGTTAAAAAAACTAGAAAATGTTTGAAATAGTATCCTCTCGGATTGTTTGGGCAATTCTTGCATCTTCCCTCTATCCTTTTTATCAATAACTTTACCATAGTTGGTGTAAAATTGTAGCGTGCTGAGAAAGATTTGGGATTTAAAAAATTTCATCACCTTTAAATGACATTAAATGATTGAGCTTTACTGAACACATGCACTTTCTGCTCTGTGGGGTAGTTAATAAAATATGAACTTAGCACACAGTCTAATATCGATTTCTCTGGGAAGACTGGATTGATATTAGATAATGAAGTTGCATATGGACAGCAAATGACTTAAAAGACCGCCTTAGCTTTTTGATATTCACACTGCACTTTCAGCATTTTTTGAAGATATATACAAACACTTCCTGTCTAACCCAAAGGTCTGCACCTGATACTTGTTGGAAAGTTCATCATCCTTCTCTTGGTGTCTCAGTGAAATGCTTTAGGTCAGTTTTTGCAGTTTAGGGGCTTGCTTAGAGAAAGTGGTCATATACCCTTGATATTCAAACAACAAGCCCTCTATATATGCCTCAAAATAATGAACTCTTGACTTTATTATCTTCCAGAGAGTTAAAGAAAGCTCGGGCCATCTTCTGAGGGAAGAAAAACCTTGACTTTTTGTTCTGTTGCATTGCCAGAATCTGAGCTGTACCTCTACCAAAACCATGAACATAAACAGGGAATGCCAGAACTTTGGTTAATGTTAGGGTTGGGAAAGCAAGTTCGAAAGAGTCGTGCTAACTGCCAGAGTGTGGTGAGTTAGGCCTTCAGTATTGTTTGATACTGAAATTATCTTAAACTTTTTTGTATACTAAACCACGGATCTAGTGAAGTGACCAACTATAAACAATTTATCTTTTTTAATACTTTCTCTTTATCAAGATCTGTAAGTACACTGTATGGAATAAAGGTCTGTATAGCTGAGAAGGGTGGATTTGCTCTATTTCTGGAGCCTTGTAGTTTTGCAGTAAGCCTCAGGCAGTATTAGGGTAAAGTGGTTATATAAAATAAATGGTTTACCAGTGGATAATGAAAGCCTAGCAGTAGTAACAGGGTGGAAATGTAAGCAAGAGGTTGGAGATCTGCTGTGTGGCATGTGGGAAGTCTTAACAGTTAAGATTGGAATGAATGTTGGCGTCAGGAGTAGCAATAGAATTTTGTAAATAGTGGGCTGAATATCTTCCCTCACTAGAGCCTGAGCATCCTTGAGAAGCTGCTGCCATTGCTCAGTTTGAAACTATGGGCCTGATCCAGAAATAATTGAAAGATGGTACTTGGCTTGTGCTATATAGTAGTTAGACTAGATGATAGGAATTGTCCCTCCTGGCTTCAAATATATGACTATTAATTTCTCAAAGGTTCTGCTTCATAAGCTTGAATTTTTTTATTTGTCTTGTAGATAGCCATGATTGGAGTCTTGTGACATCAAATTCTTGAAAAGACTGAAAAAAATTTGTGAAATGGCAAATCAAAATACCTAAAAATGAAACAAAACAAAAATCTAGGCCTTTCTTTGTGGCTGGGAAGCCATTGTGAAAAAATAGTTTCTCATCCAGAAAATCATTCCAGTGCAACCACAGTTTTTCTTGCTAATATTCTAGTAGTAACCTCATCTAGTATTTTACTTTTTTTTTTAAGCTGTAGTTGCATTGACTGTATATTTATCACAGATCTCCAGTGCACAAAGTAGTCTGGGTTTTCCTTGCCCAAGCAGTAACAATTATAAGTGTTGGAGCTTTGCTAAACCTTACCTAGAAGAAGCAGGAAGCATTTGCTTACCTTCAAGTTAGCTAGCACAAAGAAAACTTGACCATTTTTCCTCCAACTTGAATAAAGTACACAAGTATATAATTTTTTGGTAACTTCCTTAAAGACTCAAGGCTTAAATGACTGTTCATCAAGTTTGTTTGTTTATACATAAACACTGAGGTTTTCAGAATATTTATTATTATGCAGAATACTGATTAAAAGCTGCCATATTGAAACTGGTTTAAAGATTGGCAAAAGCCTATAGGTGGTGGCTTGGTCCATGGTGTAACTTCCTGAATGCCTAAAACCACCTTGGACATTAGGATAAACAGCCATGTGCATTTCTAACTGCATGTTTCTATCTCATATGTGGTGCCAAAAGTTCGAACATTTTTCTATTTCTTTCTGAAAAGTGAGTTATTTACTACATCTTTAAAATCTAGTCTGTCTTTTCAGAGATTGGGGTGGGGGGTTTTTTGTTTTTTAAATATATTGATTTTATTTTCTTTTGATAATTAAAAATCAATGTTCATCATGCCATAAGGGATAAATTAAAGAATCCACTCAGGGATGTATTCACTTAAAAGGAATGATTGTGACAAAGCTTTCTTTTTGTTAAGAGTTTAATCTAGGAAACTTTGAAGCTTTGGAACTACGAGGCATGTGTTAGTATTATCCAGGTTTGAATAACTGTCTCCTGCTTAGGAAACTCAACCTTTTTGTTATTTGGGCTGCACAAGCCACACAATCCCTTGCCTTACTGAAGCATCAAGAGGAAATCTGGGCTGCGACTACCAAAAGGGAAGCTTGAACAGGAAGCTATGATTACCACTAATATTCTGGAAAAGATACTTTGGGATCTTTGACCTTGTGTGATTAAAGGTCTCTCTTTAAGTAGCTCCTTCACCGTGTAACATCTCTGGCTTTTAAGATGCTGGTGCTTTGGTTAGTACCAACTCCAAGGGAAGAGTGCCACCTACTGAACTGCTGATTTCGTTTCCTGTGACATCTGTGTTTGCTAGTTTCTATCCCAAAATAGTGGACAAATCCTGAATTGCTTATTGAAAGAAATGTGTGAGGATTGAGGTCTTTACGTAGCATGGCCATATATAAGGTGGCAAATCTGGATGAGATTCCTGCAGTGTGGCACTTGCTAACAGATTTTTAGGTTTAGTCTTGGCTTTTTGTTTCATTTTTTTTTTGTGGGCATTTGGAACTTGTATTTTAACACACTAATTGTAAGAGGCTGAAATAAAAGTGCAGTTAACAGCCCACATAGCATTACTGTTGTCTGACCCTTAGATGAACTCTTCACTGCTATAAGTGCTAAAATATGCTGCTAACAATTTCTTTGGAAATAAGCTAATAATTGATGTGATATTTCAGTCTCAGTCTCATAAAAATTAGAAATGTCTTTTAAAAGGGATTAAACCAATAAGACTCTTCATGCTTCCCACTAGATGCTCAAATGCATTTCATCAAAGTCTCTCATGCAAAAAAATTTCAATTATCCTTCCATAAATATGGATGAAATAGTTTATGGGATAAATACATACTTTATTCTGATCATTTCAGCATGACTGAAATTGCAGATCTCTCTATGGTTTTTCCTTCTAAAATCTTTCTTTTGGCAAAGCAGAGGGAAAAAAATCCATCTTTCAACATGTGCATGTTCATTTCCAAAGGAAAACAGGACGATTTCAGTTTTGTACAAAACCTGAATCTGACAGAATAAGTATTTTGGATGCCTTTCAGATAGAACTTCAAACTTTCATTCAACGTTGTTAATTTGGCTTCTCATGGGTCACTTCCATTAGAGGATGATTATAGTAACTTCATGGAACTAACCCAAGTATATCCAGAATATAGGGCTTTGTTTTATATGGCTCTGCTAGAAAAGGGATACTGGGATTAAGATTGAAATAGGAGCAGTGAGGGTCTTTCTGCTTGCAAAAAATACCTGAGAATTCTTAGATTTGCATCACAGTCCTTTTTGTGACCTCGTATAAACAAACTTGTGCATCTGACAACTTGAGGTCTTTCATTTACGCAGCTGCTGGACCACTTAGGATAATACGTAGTTCCTGTCACACTTCAGCAAAATCTTCTGCAGACACTCCCTCAAAATTTGGCAGCAGACAAGGTAATAGGCATAAAAGAAGGTGGGGGAAGAACATACAGAAAAAAACAATTGCAGAAGCAGCAAATCTATTTTACATTGGCAGAATTTAACTGTCACTGTGCAAAGTAGGCAGTGCTGCTCTGTGCATGACAGAAAATTATCTCCAAACAAAATTAACAAGATCTTGAGTCACAATTTAGTTACCTCGATAGTGTAACAATACTGGGAACTCTTGCCCAGAAAGTTCTCACTACTTCAGTAGTTATATGTTCTTTTTTATTGTGCAGTGTATTTAAAAGCCATCACAGTTTGCAATTGATGTGCTTGAAGTAAAGCTAAACTGTATCTAGGTGGCAGGTGGTTCTAGATATTCCACACATTGGACAAAGCAGGTTAGGGCTCAGCCATAACAGAATCTACCCGTATTCCTTCACTTTATTATTGCACTCATTTAAAGGAATTATCTCATGGATCCGGTCTTCCTCCCAGGCAATCGGAGCCACTGCTGTAGCTCTGTACTGGGAGGAGGGTGCAGAGGAGACCATGATGCAGATTAGCCCAAATGTTCACCCTGATCTTGGGAGTCCTGCGTAAATAGGGATTTAGGTTCTAATCTAGCTCTGGTTTTAGCATTGCTTCAGGCATCCTGAACTGGTTATTTTACACTGGGAAAAGAGCAGCTGACGTAACCATTTTAATTTTGTGATGAAGCAGAAAATTCAGTAGAATCAAGCTTTTATAATGTGCTTTTTGTGCCTTTTTCTTTGCCCTCCCCCATAATTTCCATTCTTGGGTTCTCTTCAGGTGAGTTCTCCCACTCATGAAAGCTGACAGGTTTCACAGGATGCTCAAGCAGCTGGTTCTGATAACATGGTTACTTTGTCTGGCAGGCATTGTTTCAAAATGCGCCAAATCTTACCCCTGCCTTCCATCGGGATCAAGGGCTCAGTTCTAGGAAACATTAAGGCATCCAAACACTTGTTACTGAAGTGAGATTACTCATGGGCTTAGTGTGTTTAGTACCTGTCTGATTCATGCTTCAATGGGAGGCTTTTTGTGATACAGAGGAAATTAATAAAAGGCTTGACTCTACTGCTTGTTAGGTGAAGTTTGCTAGTAATGCTCTTATCTCCAAACAGTCTGTAGTTAGGGGGTGATTCTATTTATAGAAGAAAATCAGTGATTATGGGGAAAAAATCTTACGCATGCTTTCTTTGCTTTATTTCCTAGTATTGTTTATTTGGAGATTTCCCTTTTCTGATTATCATAAATATGTAGGTTGCTAGAAGTGCTTTTATATGTCATGCTTCTAGCTCTGTGCAAGAACAAACTGCTGCATTATTCTTTTTGCAGCAAATTGTTGCTGAGTATAGGTGGTGCAGAGCATAGAATTTCATGTGTTTTCTTTGTTTCTTTGCAGAAAAATGAAGTGACAGGTGCTTAGCCTCATTTTTCATGCTAGCTTTGCCATGCCATTTTCACCAATAATGAAGGCAGCTGCCAGAGCTTGAGGAAATCAGGCGAAAAATTCAGCTGGCAGGTAGACCCAGTCACTTTAAGAAATGTAATCTTATGTTAGCAGATGGTAATTAAAAGGCAGAAGAAATAAAATTTTGTCTCAGTTTTCTGCACTGTTACATCAATTAAATCTGCAACAGAAATGCAAGCAGAAAATATAATTTATTTTCATGTGGCTACACAGCGTGATTGTATGCAAATCTAATGATTTATTCTGCAAAGACAATTGCAATTTTTTAAACCTAAGTAGAATAACTGATCATTTCCAGAAAGCATGTTGTGTATGCAGTAAATCTTCAGTCTTCAATATGCCTAATGCAATGAAAAGCATCTTCTCATTTTCTATTCATTGCTAAACCTCAAATGGGGTTCTGCTGTCTATGCATTTCCAGCTTTAAGTAACATCAATTTTAATCCTAACAGTTCAGTAAATCTTAGTGTGGAGAACTAATCTAGCTCAGGCCTCAGCATGGGTGCATCCTGTTAAAAAAGAATATCCGGAAAGTGCAAGATAGATTTGACCTGATAAGAGTTGTATTCTTGCAGGAAAATGGTGTTTCAACTCTGACAAGATTCGTAAGGATTGCCTCTTGTTCCTCCTACTCGTACATGTCCAGCTTTGAGGACAGAGCCTTTTCCTTCCTCATATGTTACTTCTTATAGCTGCTAGGATCATGATCAACATGTGCAAATCAGCTGAAGTGTGCAATAATTACATAACTAAGGCTAATATAGCAGTGGTGAAGCTGAAATGCTTGTGTGGCTATGTTGCTGTTTCTGTAGCTAGCTTGGATTTGCAGGGGTTTTATGAGTTATCTATAAATGTTCACCTAATTCTATAAAAATTCACCTAATTTTGAATGCTGCAGTATACTCAAATTATATTTTACTAAATGCAGTTGTTAATTTTTAAAATACATGCGATTGTTTAGTTTAAAATTGATTAAATGGCTAGATGCTTATTGTTGTATTTCTGTAACTCCAAGCCAGGTTGGTCTGATGATGCTGAAACCACATCTGTCTTAGTTCTCTTGCATGAAGTCTGCATTAAAGACAATGAGAAATACTCAAGATATGTTGCTTAAAAATGCAGTTTCCAGTTCTTCTGTCCTGTTGACTGATTGCTGGTGACTCTGAGCATAATGGAAATCTTGTCGCTGTAGCTCCCATTCTAGTGAGACTGGCGTAGCAAGCAATGTTTTTAAAATAGGCTTTCTTAAGTGTTCAGTTGAGCAGAAATGCAAACACACTCCTTAAAGCTACAGTGATGAAAAGCATCACTTCAGATCAACTAGTTGAGTTCCTGCTTATGTAAATATATCAAAATAGATTATCGTATAAGGATGTGAGATTTTTTCAAGTTCTTATGAATAACAGTGAATATTAGTTTTGAATCTGAGTTCACATTTATTTCATATTTGCCCATGGAGTATCTCCAAACTTGTGCACTTAAGAAAATATGCAGTATTTCAGTGAGGGATTTCACTTAAGCACCTTTACTTGAGAGAGAAAAATGGGATGGGGGTTAAGGGTGGCATCTAATTTGAGAGACAACCATACCTCCCTTTTGCCGGGTGCAGATTTTCAGGAGTGGGATCACCAGTCATAAGAAGTGGATGGGTGCCAGACTCTTCATTAATGCAGCATAGAGCAGAGAAACTTGCAGGAACATAGAAAGCAAGCGTGAGGTCACAGCTTCTGATCCAGATTAGACATCAGGTAACAGATCATGTGGTGCACCACTGAAGGAGTTGCAGTTGTGGGCAGGCAGAGCACAGAGCAGTGGAACTCGGCTAGTAGAAAAGCTCGTGGTGTCTGGGCAGGAGCATCTTGCTGAGCCTGTGGCAGGGGATGTCCTCTTCAATTCTCTACACATTTCCTTTGCTCTTGCCACTATTCTGACCCACAATGCTCTTGGTACCCCACTCCCTGAGCTCTTGTTCCCTCAAGTCTACTGCTATCACCATGTTGTGTCATACTCTGAAACGTGTTTGTATCCACAGAACTGCAAATATATTTTTTCCTAGGACCCAGCCCAGGACTGATTCTTGGACCTGGCTGGAAGCTTAGGGCATTTACCCAATCCTCCCAAATATCAGCTTCTAATTCCTAGTTTTTGTCATGTTTGCCTCACCATGTTATTGAGTCTTAAATATTGTTGTGTATCAGAGATCACAAAGGAGCAAATAAATAAAGGAATTAGCAAGGTAAAAGTGCAAGAAACTTTCTCTGCCTGCTGTTTGTTAAGTTGGGGGTGTATGCAGTAATGTTGCTTAGTATTTCTCGTTTTTTCAGCAGCCTTGTCATTGTACTTTGGCATCGAGTAAGGTACTGCACTGCTGTTAAGACTTTTCCTTTCTTCGGAGACTGACACTTAACCTCTAAGTTGTTCAGCCACAGGTTTTAGATCTGGAAGTTGTGTTTGTACTTGGCTTAGCCACACACACACACAGTAGCAGACTATGAATTCCTGGAGTAGCTGGGGATGCTCATTATTGTCTGAAAAGCCAATGCTGCTGCTTTTGAAATTTATCTGTGTTTCCTGAAAAAAGATCTTTTTATATACCCAGAAGGATAAAAACCTTTCAGCTAAGGCCTTCCAAAAAATGAATGCTGTATTCCTCCTGCTGGGACTTTGTGTTGGAGGAGGAAACAAACAGATGCTTCATTTGGTTTCTCCTCTCACACAGAAATCAATGAAGGTAATAGAAGTCAAAATTTAGAAAATGTGTGATGCAAACTCAGTGTGCTTTATACTGGGCAGTCTTTAAAATACTTCAATGCCATTAGGAATTTTGTGGCCTCTAGTCTGAAAGTACCCTGTTTGGGATGCTTTGAGTGGCCCAAGAGCCTTAAAATGCTGAACAACCTTTTCTGACACACTGGGGTTTCGCAGTGTGCCACGTCCTTAACAGAAATCACTGATAATAATAAATAAATATTGGCTTCAGTCTTTAAGCCCTGTCCCTTATGAATCTCCTACAAGGTTTCCCTCTCTGTTTTCAGAATTGACAGAAATGTTGGGAGTGGATTGAAAAATGACAGGGGTGCTGGGACTAGGAAATGCTGTGGTCTGAAAATACAATCGGAGGGGTTAAGTATGCTCTTAAAGAGAGAGGTGAAGGGGGGGAATAAGAAAACAGCTTGGATTCAGTTTGACATATTCTTTTATAATACTTGCCCTCAGCCAGCTCATGCAGCGATAGTAATTTCTCAGCACAATGTCAGGTACATAAAGAAATGTGACAGCTTTCCCTGCTAACCCAGGCTGCCTGCTAGAAATTATCATTCATTATCATTATTATTATAACTAACCAACTCCAAGTCTGATCCCACTCGAGTGGTACTGAAATGGCAAAAATCCCATTCACATCAATAGTATAGGCTCGGGCCTGAAGCTCTCTTATATAAGGAAATCCAGTGGTGATTAGTGACTGTAGTTCTGTTATTGTACATGGGATTTATGTTCTGGTTTTTAATGGAGTGTGTTAAATGAGGAGCTGTAAAATTGTAGCTACTATGAGAAAAAGTTTAATCTGATTTTAGAGTTTTGGTATAATATGTTACCAGATGTAGCCACTCAATCAGTAAAACAGATTTTCTTGGACAGAATTCTACTCCAGCGGATCAACTTCCATAATTACCCTGCTACCATAATTAAGAAATATCTAAATTCCATCCTGCTAGTTTGTTCAAGCTGATGAGAAACTGGTAAGATGGAGTTTCAGTGCCTGTGACATGTTGTTATCACTTGGTAACGTTCAAATGCAGAATATTTCAAAATCAAATCTGTAAGTCTGCACATTACTTTGAGGAAATGTGTCAACAAAATGCTGTCAGCTCCTTGCCTCTTGACAAGCTGTACAGATTTCAGACTACTCTGAACCGTAGCTTGTCCATCAAATCAGCAGATGTCCTTTTTGGCGCTACTGGTAGTGCGGTTAGGTTGGTTGGTAGCTTTTTTAAAAGGGAGGGAAGAGATTCTGATTGTAACTAAGGCCTAAGATCTGGTCTTAATGTGGTAGAGATGAGCAAGTGAAGCTTCTTCATGATATATCTGGCAAGCAGAAGAAGGAAGCCCTGAAGACTGATGCTTTTCTCATTTGATTTCAGATAGGGATATGGGGTGTCCTGAATGACAAGAACCGCTAATTGGAAGCTGCTTCCCTCAGCCCTAGGAAAGGAAACAAATGCTTAGAGCATTAGGTGTCACATGTCTTGGTGGTTCTTACTGCTATCACTGTACTGTGTAATTTTCTATCATTCAAGAGGGACAGCACTGAAATAGCACCCATTTTCCAGCCTGAGAAAATCCTCTCCTGGTGAGGTACTTCTGGTTGCTATTATCTCCACTTTTGAATTGGCTTGGCTGGAGAGGTTCAGCTGTTTCTTGTTTTCGTGGAAAGGGACACATTCAGCAGGTTTAATGTTTTACATGAAAGCTTAATAGATTGTTAGACTGAAGCATCTTCTTGTGACTTGAGAGAAGGTAGAGTGCCTTTCTCAGTTAACTCTGCAGATTTAGTGTCTCTTGCATGGTATCCTGGTGCTGTACCTACTTAGTGCCTTCCTGTGTCCGTAAACTGCTTTTATTCCATAAGGCTACTGTGTTTATGCTTCTCAAAAAACACAGAAATGAAGGCTATTTGTAGTCTACCAACTAGAGGTTTGTAGACGATAGTTTATTTTTTCCATCATATGGATTCTTTAATTTTGCAGTTTGAGCTGGTTGAAATGCCTTTAAGCAGTCACACTTTCATCTGTGCTTATTTAAAATGTATGCACTTTGACTCTATCTTTTGTTTGTAAATTAGATCTGATTTCTTTGCATTCTGTAATAGCTGACACTTTTATTTTTCCTGGCAGAAAAGCTTTTTCTGTCTGCCCTTCAGTTAGTCAAAGGTAGAATTCTGTCCCTGAGAGAGAGATTAGTTTTTCTCACTGGAATTTCATACTGCAGGATGACAATCTTCTCTGGCACACAGTAAGCTCACCACTATCCGCAGTATACATGAATTCATAATCAAAGACAGATGCCTTTGCCTGTTATAAATAATCAGTGCTGCTTGCATAGACCAGGAGAAATCCTTGTTTAGACTGGTCTTTCTTTCTTTCTTGGACCTCTCTATTTCCCTTGGCCTCCCCTTTTTTCATCTTTTCTCTGTCTCTAATTCTAGATATTTGCCTAAGGAAATAAAAGGAATGGGGAAAGTAGATCTTGGCACTCTCTGAATTCTCGGTGGATTACCCTATGGAGTGAAACTAAATACACATGACATATAAAAGAGAACAGCCTTTTAATTTATAGCAAAAATCCCAGTTCACAATAAATCTGTTCTTTCCTGTTTGTTCATGTGCATGATGAGAACATGTCATATGCTTCTGTGAAGCTGATATAAAAGCTCTTTGTTCTTTGTAGGGTTAATTATTTCGCATTGGTGAAAGGTTCTGTGTAAATATCAAATAGAAATTGTGGATACACATTTAAATTGGCGATTAAATTTACTTGCTTTTCAGGGAAACCCAGTACAGTACTATCTGTTTTAATAGCTTTTTGTAAAGTCACGGTCCTTCCAACTACAAATTGTCCTCAAGTAGTGGTGAGACTTCTGAGATTTCAGGACTCAGATGAAAGCCTCTTTTGCGATACTGCTTTCAGATCTTTGCAGAAAAATTCTTTGCTAAAGGATAGATGCCATTATGAATTTTTAGCCCTGGGCAGTGCACAAAACACTTCTTTGCTGAGTTTTAGATAAGGTTTTCAGCTGTAGTCTCCACCCTACCAAAATGCTTCTTAAATTCTCTGCGCTGTGCTTGACTGAACAGTGTGTGTTTAGTTCAGAATGTTTTACTGCAGTGTTTTGTATTCCTAGGCTTCCAAATTCTTGTGCTGTTTTCTGTTTTTTTCAGGAATGTACAGTGTGATGATGCAGGGATTGTGAAAAGAGCACAACTAAGAGGTTGCTGCTACACAACCAATATTAAGTTCTAACCCTTTAAAAATCAAAGCACTGGTAGGTTCAAGTTCTTGCCATGTCCTGTGGTCTTACAAAAGTTTGGCAAAGGCCTGCCATTAAGAAATGAGAACATCATTTTGCTTTTCAAGGAGGATCAAACATTGTGCTTTTTCTGCAGAAATAGGTTTGCAAAGTGCACTGTGTTCTGATCCCAATAGGACTGAGTTTTGTAGCACAGCTGATCATGATCATTCATTGTCGTTCATCACTATTTATCAGCAAGGTGGAAAGGTGGAAAGTAGTTTTAAAAATATCTGGCTAAAAAGGGTCATTGTGTTGGAACAGCAGGATTTTGTTTTTAAAATCCCAATGTTTTACCATAAAACCCACCACTGCCAATGGTCTGATAACATTCGAGGCTGGTCCCCTTCTAGAGAACCAGCATTTTCTCCCCAAAGGTCAGCTTTGAACATGTTTAAGTGAGAACCCTCCTTTTTTTTCTTTCTTTTAAAGCATATAGGCCAATTCCAGTATTACCATGGTAAAAAAGAGATTGCTATGGTTGCTTGCCCATTAGTATTTATAGATTTCTCCTTTACCAAGTGTTCTCCTCCTCCGCACAAGACCATAAATACATCATGGGGTAAAGGAAGGTATGATCAGTTTGCCTTTGACACGTAGACTCTCAAGCTTGTTGACATTAGTCACATTAATCATTTTACATACAGGCTTTCTTAAGAGAAGTGTCATCTGGTTCAAGGATTTAATCCACTCATCTGAACATACACCCACCCATGGCATTAAGGTGAATGATGAATACCTGTTGCCACTAAAAAACTTAGACAGGTCAGATGTGGTTAAACTGGTTCTTAGTTTTTTACGCCTGGCAGTCAGGCTTTGCCTGTCATTTTTGCCTGGTTTTCCACTTCCCTTGGAATCATTTAAGACTATAATAATACAAATCTAATGAACTGAAATCCCTCAGCTTCAGCTGCCTTGGTAATTTTATTTTTTTCCTTCTGCAGTGAGAAGGATCTGACTTCATTCAGCTGCTTATATTTTCCTCTCATTGAGTATACAGATGGTTAACTGTGCAGGCCATGTGCAAGGAAAAGCACAAATCAGCCTATGTTTGCAGACTAGCTCTATCTTTTATAGCATGTTCAACACTGACACCGTTCTCTGATGACATGATTCTAGCAAATGAAAAGCCTATGGAGCCAGCTACATGCTCTATCACTGAAATTCCTGCTCTATCTGGAATGCCATAGAGTATTTTTGAAGCCTTTGTGTTATAAAGCGGCATGTTTCCTGATAGCTGATACTCTGTTTTACATAAAGTCATGGCAGAACTGTCACACTGAAAAAATGCCCAATGGATATTTACACCCATTTACATCCATTGAAGAAGTGAAGCACATATCACTGGTGACATGGATGCTTCATGTTGACTTTCCAGCCCTAATGGACATAGCTTAATCATATGTCTAAGTAAGACCAAAACATAAACTGTTCTCCATTTTCTGGAAGAAGTTTTCTTCCTTCCCCTCCTTTTCTTTTCCTTTCTTTCCACCCTATTTTTGATTTCTCTGTCTCTGATAAAATTACAAATTAGAAAGGAAGCCAGTTAAATCACTTTACTAGGGAATGCTGAATCATACTGTCTTTGAGCCACAGTTGCAAACAGAAGCATCCCATCCAGAACCATGAATTTCACTAAAATTTTGCATAAAATCCATTCAGTTGAACTAATACAACCTATTTTACCGTTTATTCTTGCAGATGCAGTAAAACCAGCTGATAAACATTTTAGGACAAATCATGCACTTACTAGATTGAGTTAAATTGCTAAAGGAAGTTTTACTATAGTTTATGCTTTTGTGATCAACCAGCACAAGGTACATTGCTGTAAACACAGTCTGTACCTCCAGCCTTTTTTGAGGCTCTCTTCCATCAAAGCCAGGCAGTCTAACAGCATCCTTTGTGGTTTGGTCTGTGCATGAATAAGACTGTTGCCACTGAAGCAGTCCATTAGACTGATTTTGTGAGCACACAAAAGCTATAAGTGCTTACTTTCTAGTTAGTGATTGTATATTTGACCTAATGCACTGTTTGCAATCCTTTCAATTAATGTCACTTGAAACTAAGCCTAATTCCTTCTTCCCCTCACCCAATGCAGGATAATTGTAAACCAAACCCCATGGAACTTTGGTTTCATCTTAATACATGTTACATCACTGAGAAGCTTGGTTTAATGTTGCTAATCAGTAGCCAGCTTGTCTGCATAGAAACTGTAAGTGAAGAAGAATAATTGGCTGTTTGTGCACAGGAATGCAATATTGAGGATTTCAATAGGGATACTGTAAATGAAAAGGTCATTACAAAAATAACCATTTATGAAGTATCTATGGATACTTCATTCTCAAGCATGAGTTAATGTAGCCTCTAGTAATTCATCAAAACTAGGATGTCTAGGACTGCGTAAGCCTGGTTTGGTTTCTATGATGTGTACAAGTCCACATCACAAAGTCAGTTTGAAGAAAGTGGTTTTAGGGGCAATAACGAGATCAATAGATCAGAGCAAAGTGGTTGGTTGGCAATGCAGAGGAGACCTTCAGCTCTATTTTCTGAGAGGTGTTTTTGTGTATACATACCTATGTGTGAATCTCTGCTATGAAGCAGGTGTGGCTAAATGGGAACAGCCAAAATTGGGGACAGAGACACTAGGCTGGTAAGGAACAAAGATGGAAGGCAACAAGGGATGGATCAGAAGCAAAAAGACTGGATCTGGACCAGCCTTCTTTTGTAGTTTACTGGGGGGATTAACTCTCCAGCACATTTAATTTTTACATCATCTCTGTTTTATTTTTTTCGAAGTCTGCCTCTGTCGTCCACTTCAGGTATTAAAATGGCCTTTCTTAGTTGTTCCTCATCTTGGCAGTTTTCAGTGACACTGCCAGGAAAGCTAAACCTTTCTTACTTAGTCTTCGAAATAATGAGGGAGCTAAGAGGCCAGGATTAGTCTTGTTAATAAATGTGTACAAGCAAAATCCTCTGGGGATTTCTGGTTTTCTAACTATTTGCTTTAAAGGATTGTGGCTTTCTACTGTACCCCAGTGAGACAGTTGGAGTTTGCCTCATCTTCCAGTATGTCGTGGAGGGGGAACAGAATAACCGAAGCAGTTTGCTCTCTGGCTTTTTTTCCCACTATTTTGGCAGCTGCCATTTTTCACTTTCCAAGGGCACTACTGAGACACACACCATCCCCTGAGGAACTGTGGTCAGTACTATCTGTTTCCTCCAGGGAATAACAGTGGGGATGGTAGCTCTGTAAAATTAGTGCAGGTTAAGGTCACCATCCCTTGGGCTAGCTGGCTGGCTGACTTGACTTGCCTTGGAGAAAGAGGTGAGGTTCTCTAGGTAAACAAAAATCCCCATGTGATAGTGAGCTTACATTTGCACATGTTCAGAATCCCAATTTCAAGTTGCTTTAGGCTGTGTGAGAACATGTCTCAACATATCTTTATCCGATCTCAGTTAGTAAACTGGAAAATGAGCAGACACTTGAGCAGGGCTGGAATTTCCACTGCGGGAGGGAGAAGCCAGCCCATCACGCAGTACTTTAGCCTTTAGTCAAAACGAGGTGAATGGACTCAGGTTGATCAATGACTTTGTGCTGGCTGCAGTCACTGATTACTGTGACACTATTCATAAATTATGGTTTAAGCAGTAACTCTTTTCAGGTTATTGAAACAGTTAGGTTCATAGATTAAAGTAATGGACTGCCGTGGTAGTTTTGCATTGCATGTCTTGAGTAAATGATATTTAGTCTTTGCTGGTGGAAGCCTCCATCTGTGCAAACATTATAACTGATACCCTTCTGAAAGACATTTGATGAGAGGCAGAAGAGAAATAAATTAATGATTTGGTTGCACATATGGACATGTAATCCCTGGCCAGATGCATTCAGACATTTTTTTCATATAAGCAGCATGGTAGGTCTTTAGATATCCAGTTACAGGCCTCCACAATAAAGTTAATATTGCCAAGACCCCATTTTGAAGGTTGTTTAGTTTTGGGGGTTTTTTTGTGGGTTTTTTTGTATGTGCAGCATCCCTCTCCTCCTCTTGTGTCTCCTTTTTTGCCTTTTCACTTCAGCAGAGGCCCTTTGGATCACTTTAATAAAAGCAATCAGAAAGATCAAAGAGAAAGGGAGACTCAGTTGGTGGCCTTTCCCTTTAAAGCAGTAGCTTTTAGGCCACGTCTATGCTACAGATGTTTGCTGGCAGGGCTACGTCAAGCCAGGTTTGATAAGGAGTTTGATCCCTGTCAGGCAGATTTGTGTAAGGAGAAGCCCTCAGAGCAGATGCAATTTTTCCAGCTATGCTATGTGTATTTGCTTGGCAGGAGCGAGGAATAAACAGACCTGAATATGCTTAGAGGCGCAAGTGCAGTTTTATCAGTTTAAAAGGCATTTGCATGTGGAGGACCTTGACCCTCCCACCGCAGTGGCACTGACCTGCCTGCAGCCCGTTGCTAGCATGACCTCATCGCACGTTTAGAAGTTCTCACCCATGTAGCTGTGCTGCACGGGAAGCAAACAACAGTTCTAAACCTGATACAGCTCTACCGGCAAAGACCCTGAAAGAAATGTAGTAAAATAACTCCCTGGTGTTGAACCATCTTCTCTTTTAGCAATTGGTTTAGTCAAAACACAGAAACTCTGTCTGAGGCAGGCATGTTTATTTATTTATTTTCCAGTTGGAATGAGTTTATCCTCTATAGTTTAATTCGATCTCATTTGCTGTAAAACCTTTATATAAAAGCAAGACACTAGTTTCTCCTGCATAGCTGGGGTTTTAGTCATTAGAAATCCTGCTGTGAAGATCAAGAGAGGAGATGGATCTGTAAAATGTGACTGGCCTCCGAGGCCTTTCCATTTTTGGTGGAAATGCAGTGCTCCAGTGTTTGCCAGAATGGATCATAATTCCACTGTTCTAAGGAACGCTTCCTCTTGGTAATGACTTGAGCATGTCAGTAACTTAGGCAATTACAAAAAGGAGAATTCCTTTCATTTTTAGGATGTTGTGTTTGTCGTGTTGAGGAGATACATTTTGGGGAAAGCAGCCTTCAGCTTAAGTCCTAAAACAGTGAAGTGGAATTATGGGCTGCTGAGACTCTAATTGACAGTGATACTGGTCAGGATGCACATCTGTGGCTAGAACCAGTATGTGAAGCTGCACCTTCTGGAACAGATAAAGAAACAGCTCTGATTTTTGCAATGAAAGCTGCTCTGGGATTTCTTATTTTAAATGAAATTTAGGGCATGACATTGTTGTCTCCTACCAAACTCTAGACTAAATTAGTTTTCCTTTAAATTAATTTCTTTTTCTTTAAATTCATTTGTATCTGTGTTTGTTTTTTCTTGTATAGGCACAAAAGATGGCTCAGAATGTTGGTTACATTATAACTGTAATGCTTCTTACTGAGCTCCACTATTGTGGAATCAGGTAAGTGTTGTTCAAATACAGGGCTTGTTTGTTTGGATTTTCAATAAGAGAACTTACCTTTACAGAAAAACGAGCACTTGCAATGTTATTGCCTAATGCTTGCATCTATCTGAGCGGATCTAGGATTTACCCCTTTCCTGGACTTGTTTTTGCTTTTATTTTACCTAAGGTTTTAAGGTTTACAATGTTGGTAGGTTTACCAGGCTTCCATTTTTTTAGAGGTTTTTTTTCAGAATGATTTGAAGGTGTGGGTTTTTTCCCTCATGTTATAGTTTAGGGGTGGTTTTTTTTAAGAGTTGCTTTTGCAACAACCTACTCACTTGGGAGACTGATCCAAAGCTCTCTGAAATCAATGGAAAGTCTCCAGCAGGCTTCATGAGCTCTGGTTAAGGCCTTTTTTGAGAGTATGAGAATGAAGGCTTCTTTTGGTTTTCACTGTTGCATTCTTAAATCTGAATAAGTAGAAAACTGGATTTATTACTCATGAAAGTGGATCTACAATAACAAAGAACCCATAGTTCTCTACTGTAAAGGATATAGTTTGACAAGATCTACAGCAGGTAACTCTTACAATGTGAAAAATGTAGACAACCGGAATTAACTGCAACCAAATGTACCCCTGGAACCAAGGCTGTAATTTATAATACAGCCAAGAATGCATTGCAGACTCCTCAATCGATAAGCTAATGAGAAAAAGGTCTGCAATTAATTACAAATCAACTGGGTCAATATCCTCTAAATGAAAGCTACGAAATTGCTAACACTTGGATGAAACTTCTTTGCCAAGTGTATTTATAAACCTCATACAAAATATGATATTTATAAAAAGAATAAAAGCTCCTTTCACTGTTCAAAGGCAGCACCATGAATGCTTGATTTCCTTTTGCTCTAGAAATTCAACTGAACTATTTCAACAAGTGTTATCATGTGTATAAAAGAACTGAAGTAATCTTTTACCTTTAATTTGAGACCTTACAATGAAGGATAAGAGCTTTAAATAGGTCTCCAAGGGTGATGCTACCCATGACTTAATGGTCAAAACATCTAAAATGATAAAAGCTTGTGGCCAGGTGATTTCTTCTAGTACATGACAGGACCTGAAGCATTTTAATAGGTGATCTTGGCAATCTAACATCTTGTCATGTTTACAGAAATAGTTCCAAAAAGGGTAGCCAGGGACTGAGGAGACAGGCTAATGCTGGCTCTTGAAAGCAGCTTATCATTTGTGTGGGTCTCCAACTTCAAACAACTCTATGCCTTTATAACTTGCAAAATCAGGAGTGTTGCTTACCCGGAATCCTTTTCATCTGGCAGTGATGATTTTTTTCATATATATTTTATAACACTTCTGTTTTTTTATTAAAAAGGCAGAAGACAGTCACTTCCAAAGAGGAAATAATAGCATTAAACATGTGAATTTCTAAGTTTTGCAAGTTAAGTCTGTTTTATTACTTTGCTGCTTACTTTTTACTGTCCTTTTTTGGGGGGGGGAATGGAAATCGGAGGATTGTGTTGTAATTATAAGCAACATTAATGAGACTTTAACTGAACAATAACTGTTCTTGAACTGTAACACATTTGTTAATATTGGAGAATTTTGTTCAAGCAGGTGGACAAAATGCACTAAAAGACATTGACAATAAAGGAAAAGGTTAGGGATTTATTACTTGGTTCCCCCTTTGTGTCTTCACTGTAGAGGCTGCTGTATTTAATTTTTATCATCACAGGATTTCAGATATGTTTCTCAGTTTCCCAGGTTGTCTGAGGTTTCGAAGGTTGCTTGTTCATATTAAAAATATACCAGTCCTATTTGTTTGTTGCAGAGAGGAGCAATTTTTTTCAATGTACAAACAAGGAAATCAAACTCTGCCCACACAATGTTCCTAGTTTCACCGTGGACGTCCAAACCACAGCAGCAGTGAGAGAGGCTGAGGAGTGATGTGTGAACAAGGTCCCTTTGTTTTCTTCATCTTTCAGTGTAGATTGATGCTGCGCTTTTCAAGTTAGCTGAAAGAAAATATAAAAATATGGAGAGAAAGAGAGGATCTGGAAGAGTGTTGAAGTTGGTGAGCACTGACCCACTGAAAGAGGGTCTTTTCTCTGCAAGGGGCAAATGTCTGGAGCACTCCTAGCAGCAAGTACTGGAATAAGGGCATTTACTAACTTTTTCTAGACTTTCCACTACTTTATGAATTTTTATTTTTTAAGAAAGCCCCTGAGGCCCTTTTTATTGAACGATAAAATGCTAATAAATCAAGGTCTTTCTATTTGTGTTAAAATGCTTGTATTCATGTAGGCTATTGACTGCAAGTTTAAAACACCAGAGTATTTGATACAAAAATACACTAAGGCTTCAATCTTATGTATTAGGAAAGACACATAGAAAATATAGCTAAGGCATATAGTATTGTATGATTCTAGAGATAAGTGTCTGACAACTTATTTGATAAGAAATGATGGGATGATATTTGACTATCACCATAGCTTTGATTGCAGCTCCAGCTTAGTGCTTTTTCTGTCTGACTTGAAATCAACTATCATCACACCTGAAGTCAAGATTTTTGTGCTAATATTTGAGTTGGTGCTTTTCTACCTCATGAATCTTGATGGTTACAATATCTTTCTTTTGTTCCCTCCTTTTCATATTGTAATGGTTAAGATGCAGTATCATCATCTACCCAAGGCTTCAAACTCATGAGTAGTCCCATGAGGACAGTAGTTGAAGGAAGCCTCGGAGTCTTGGCTGCTGCGTGGGTTTCATGAGAGTTCATGAAACATCTTCAATATGGGATTTGGTTTTCTTTTCAGATAGCACATTGCTGAGCTAGGCTAGCTGTGTTGAGGCTAGAAGTATGAAATCATCACCAACATTGCAAGTTTTTAGGTGAGAGAAGCATGGCCTGTCTCCACATGAATGATGTCCTTGGCTTACAAAATACTCGTTACTTGGAACAAAAGTGGGATCTGTTTCCAGTTCTCTTTATTCTTTCTTGTGACACATCTTTTCTCAGCCTCTTCCAATAAAATCTTGGGAGTTTATAATGTATAAAAAAATGTAGATGTGTTAGTGTATTGTAATATGTCCATTAATCTAAAGGTAGGAAAAAAGAAAAAGGTAGGTATGGTAAAGAAAAAATAATGACTGTTCATGACTCCATCAAAAAAAGCCTTTCTTGAGTGGAAAATGTGTGTCGTGATGGTTGTATATTATTACAGCAACTAGAATTTCCTGTATAGTTTAACTCTTTCAGTTCATTTTGTACACAGCCAGGAAGTTGTCCTGCCATGAATTTTTTTACCTCCAGACTTTTAGTGCTTCTGTCTTGGTCATTTCATCTCTCTAGAGACTCAATTTCAATTGGAGTTGCTATTTCTTACTTGCAGTGACAGTGAGAAGTATTAGTCAGCCTCACCTGGAAGAGGAATTTATTATGTAAATGTGCAAGTATAGGCTGTTAAAACAAAAAAAACAACAACCCAAAAATAAAAAAACCCAACCAGAAAAATAAGATATCCCCACATTTTGTATTTATAGAATTAGCACTGCAGAGTTAGGACTGCTTCTATTTCAAACACATTCCACCTGCTCAGGAAATTGCAGATAGATTAGAAATGTCTATGAAATCTGTCCACCAAGAAATTCTGTTACAGTAACATTAGCTGATTTCTATTCGACCTGAAGAGGCACAATCATTTTTCTGTCTGCATTTTCCTCATTAGGTATTCAAATGAAATTTAAACACATGAAATCTGCATTACTATGAATATATTTTTTCATTAAGCTACAGAAACTAATTGGCACTGAAATTATATTTCACATACAATTCATGAAGTCTTTTGAAGAATCAAAAGCATAAAACAAACACAACAAACAACCCCAATCAAACAAAACCTGCTAGCAGTTTTACACAGGGATATCTGCATTTTTAGTCAACTAAAGAATGCTGCCTCTACAACTCCATTCTAGGCCACACTTCATTTCTTTTGTCTTTCTGTTCAGTTAATTATTTGATTTCCTAAGTACAAATGCATTATGACAATAATCAAGTTTTAATTTAAATGCATTCCTTAGTGCATCAGGTCAAGCAGTTTTCCTTCTGTCCTTCCTTCCTGTGGCTTTTTTGAGGACAGTGAGAGTAACATGACCTTTTTCTGTCTTTGTCATTGTTTATTCAATTAGGGACAGACTGTGAATCTTTTACAGTCATTATCATGCTAAGTCTATTGGCATTGATTAGTCTTATGGTGTAAATGGGAGGAGAAAAGCATCTCAGTATGACTTTTAAAAGGGATTTGTAAGTGATGCAGCACAGATCAGTTCAGATGGCTGGGAAAGGGAGATATCTTGAAAAATATGGAGCTAGAGGTAATTTCTTATGTTATATACTGCTATTTCAAGAGTTAGCAATGGTCAGTTATTTAAAGACAAAAAGGAATGAAAATACTTGGTATTACAAGTTTCTTGTTCTTTTTATTTTAATAACTAAAATTCTGAGACATTTTAAGGTTTGGCCATTTAATAACTGAACAGATGACAAACTAGAGAAACAATCAAAGTAGCCTCTTTGGTTGGGTTATCTGTTACCATACAGGCATGTTCTTCCATCTAGATTTCAAAGGTAATATTTTATTTCTTCAAAAAGATTGGGGAAGGGGCAGACAAGTCTATAGTATATATAGCACCTCTTCTGTCTCGTATTCATCATTTCCAGCAAGGGAGTTGTCTTTTGTGTTGGCAGTTGACATTAAGAAACAAGTAGTTCTCTGGACAGCAATGAGCCTTTCTTTCTAAGAAACATCTGCTTCATGAAGAAGGCATGCAGTGGAGAGTGTCATGTGTGCTGCTTATATCCAGTGGGGTTAGTTAACATAAATAGTGAGATAAGATTTCTTGCTTTGATGTCCAAGTCTGCTGTTACTTTGTTCCATCACCTTGGTCAATTCAGTTCAGTTTACCTAGTTGTAAAATGTGTTCCATAATATTTACTTGATTTACTGTAATTAAATCTTCTGTTATTAGTTTAGGTCCTCTTTGTTCTAGTTATTGTATACACTTATAAGAAATCAAAGTCTCTGCTTCAGGGAAGGTATTACCTTCATAAATAATGTTGGCAGTGGTAGTAAGAAATTCTAGAATGAACGAGGGGAAGTTGGGCAGCTGGGAACACAGCTCAACATTGTCATTTTTGCAAAGAACACTGGCAGGTGTTAGGTATTGAACTGACATCTAATAACTCATGAATAAATGTTATCTGCCATTTCTTCAGAAAGGGCTAACTTAATTTTTTTTGACAATTTTTTAAAGGATTTTCTGAAATCCTTGTGAGTTTCAAAAAATAATTACATAAACCATATATGTGTTTTATGTGAACTGTGAAAAGCAAGCCATATAAAAACAATATCTGGTAGGAGCTTTTTAAAATGTGTGTTTTATCAAACTGACAAATGGAGAACTTTCTGGTTTTTACAATTAAAACCACAGCCAATTTTTCATTAATTTTAACATAAACTTTCGTGCTTTGCCCCTTGCATGGCCTCACATAATTTCTGGACTTGGTTTTAGAAGCTATGTAGATTTATTTAAATGCTGTATCTGGAGTCAAATACTTCTGATTTAGCTTTTAAGTTAAAAATACATATGTTCATGACTCATACTTGAGTCAGCCTAACAAAGCTCAGCTTTGTTGTTCAGTTCTTATGAGACAGCAGTAAAACAGTGTTGTGCATCGGTAGCTTGAAGTTAACTGCTAGAAGGTGTGCTGCATAGAGCACTCTCCTGGATTTTTAGAAAGTATTCTAGTGTCCTGACACAGTGTCTCTTTGGCATAAACTGCTGCCAGCAGTAAATGCAAATCGTGTGTCCCCAGCCTGTTTTGTGACATCATGGCAATTTTGAAATTACGTCCGTTTATGATACAAGCAAAAGTGCTGCTGGCTCTGGCTTGCTACTGTAACTGCAAAACATTAAAATGATGATTAATGAGAAACTGATGCAATTCCGTCCTGCCCAGGACTCAAAGACCTAGTAAGGAAAGGAGGGCTGTTTGTTTTCTTGAAACTTGATTCTCTTCTGCCTGAAAACTGCTAGAAGTTGGGGAAGATAAATAGCATTTGACTGTGTGCCCTAAGAAGGATGGGATTGTTCTAAAAGATGCTGAAGAGTGATAATTCGGATTTGGCACTGGTTTTCCTCCCCTCTCTTTTCTCATCTGCCAAATTCACTTTACTTTGGCACTGTTTGATGTGTGACCTTTTTATCTAGCTTGCTTCTGGACTTTGTTAGTTATTTTCTTTCATTACCCTCATCATCTAACCTGAGCGCTTGCCACTGCTTATGCAATCTTCTCCAAGGGTAGGGTTCATTATCCAAATCTAGGAGAAAATGCTTGGCCAGCATTAGGAGCTAAATATCAGCTAACGCATTAAAAGTAGACTGAAGAGTTGGTCCAACACCAGCTTTTTTCCAGTTTTTGAACATGGTTAAGTGGTGGCTTGGAGAGCCCTTGTGTCACAGGGAGACATGAGAAAAGAAGGAAGGGAAGCCTGTTGAGAGTTTCACTTTACTGTTCATATTTTCAAATTCCATTCAACACATAAAGTAAGAGGTATTATTACTTATCTGTTACTAATTCTCTATTATTATCCTAGCAAGATTCCACTTTAGGCATTCATTTTAATTGCTCAATATATTTATTCTTTCACAATCCTCTCTCCCCTGTAGTTTGGAAATGCAGGTGGATCTGAATGACATACAAGAAAAATCTGACTTGTGATATACTGGTATGGATAGAAGATATATTGGTATCTTCCTTTAATGCTGTATTTATATGACAGGTGCAGTCAAGAGAACATTTATGTCACTTGTGCAGAAGACACTTCAAAAAAAACCTTCATTGACACTGCTAGAAATATTCATGGTGTCATTCTGATCACATTTAAGTAACTTAATACTATAGCTGATGCTTTTTGTTTTCTGGTTAAGTGTTATAGTTGTGCAACAAAACTGAAAAGAGGAAAGTAACATATTTGGGACAAATTTCACATCATTAAGTTGAAGTGTATCATTTCCTTTAAAAAGTTAACATGGCAAGAGATCTAAAATGTGTGTTAATTAATAGATACAAATTACTGTAATCACATCGAGATATAAATTACTGTAATCATGTCCGCTTAAATCTTTCAGTGATTATAATGCCATCATTTCAGTGTCATGTTTCTAAAGATATTAATTCCTTGTTGAGAGTAGTTTTTGAATTGATATAACCATGTATCTTGAAAGCCCATTGCTCCTGAGAGACAGATTTCACTTTCAGTGGTGAAAAACATTCATAAAGGCAAAAGAAGTTGCTGTAGGTGGACATGGAAATCAGGTAACTGTGAGTCCATAATGACTTAACCACTGCAGTGCCATGCCATGGCTACCCTTTGTTGAAAACAGTTGTGGTGAGTGCACGTGGAAATGAGAATCCAAGGAGGCATCCAGTGCTAACACTGACTTCTCCTGGCTTAAAAGGGGTAGGGGAGAAGTGAAAAATTTTCAGCAGAGATCTGATGTGTGTAATGCATAGAGAGCCCTGAGGCAGTGGGATTACTAGAGGTTTAAAATCACTGTTTTTCTCCACTACTGTAGGAGAGTCCTGGAACTCACCAGGACACTCACGCAACATGAGGACCTCCGTAGAGAAACATATGCTACCTCGGTAATTTAGAGTGACTTGAGAAAGTTGGTCTGACAGTGAAAAGGGCTGCTATTTTCTACAAAGTTAAGGGTGAACTGCTACAGTATTTAGCTCCTGCTTTTATCAAAATTAATGTGGGCTTTTAAAAGCCAAAACAAAGGAGCAGAGTCTGGTTTGTAACATTTTTGAGTGTCACTTTTCCTGGTGTGGGTAAGGGAGAAGAAGCTATGTTTTGTACTGGAAGTTTCTGCGCTGTAGTCAAAGGAGGGTGTTCACAAGATACAGATGTTTACTGCATCTGGGATTTTTTTTTTCCCTCTCTCTCTTTTAGGTCAATTTTTAAAATAAGTGTTAAGAAAAAAAACCACGTCGTAAATCTAAATGACTTACACATGTCTGATTTGCTTTTAGTCAACTCCTCCTTTGACAGCATCTCTGGCCATCTCTAATTTAAATAATTGTACTTTTCACTGGACAATATGTTCCACAAATCTTTTCCTTACTTCCTCTTAATGACTGGCCCTGGTCATTGAGAAGAAATATGTAAATAAAGTTATTATTAATAACATTATTATTTAATAATTATTAATAGGAGGAGAGTTAATAGCCTTTAATGGCTTAAATATTGTGAACAACCATGCCCATGAGGAACTTCCTACACAAATAGTCCCTTTAAATTCAACAGGACTCTTCATGTGGTAAAATTGCTCGTAGAAGTGCTTGAGAGCAAAGAGTGTTCCTCTCCCACATTCCTTCTATTCCTCCATGAAAGAAAGCCAGCATATGAACATCAGAAGGCATTTTCAGTCTACTGTGTCCCAAATAAGGATTTAATCTAGACTAAACAACTGTTTTGAAGATTTGCTGTAGCTATTAATTATTGAGAATGTTTTGAATTTTTCTATGCATTTCCTAGCTTTTAGTTCTTGATTTAAATCATCTGTAGTGTTCCTACTTAATGCGTTCACTCGGTATTTAATGTTTATAGTATCTGTTTATTACAATTCTAAAACCTCTAGTTAGCTGCATTTTACTTAAAGTGAATTTATTACTCTAAAAAGGTTCTGGAATGAGTGTTTTATCAAAGCAGCATAAATAGCTCAGACTTAAGTCCTGCTAACAAGGCACTGCATATTTGCTTAATTACAAATGCATATTCAGAGCGCATACAATAGGCCGTAGTATACTTATCGAAGACAAACTGCCTGTAAAAAGCTGTCATTTTTGTCTGAAATGAGGTTACTTCAAAAGTCACAATTTGCACTGCAGGAACTGAGGTTATCCAATTACACTTCTTATTTATTTCATTATAATTAGTGCATTCTTGGTACAGCTGTTTCACAGATACATGTTTTAATAAATTGATTAAACCACCTATTTTTCTGAACCAGTTAATAAAACTGACCACAACAGACCTGTGAGTTTCTGGAAGCAAGTCTGTAAATTTTCCCATAGTATTTTTTGGGGGGTTAGGATTTATTTTTTTCCTTTACCTACTGCACTGTCTTTGATCCTAATGGTAAAATGAAAACTGACTCCACTTAATTTAGGCTGCTTGTGAGTCAACTCTGTATCCGATCTACAGGTGTTGAGAAAGTTAACTGATTCACCCTGTAATTAGGCCTCTGCAGCACCTTCCCCCTACATAAATGGGCAGGTGGATCCCTGGTTGTTTTCCTGTGGTCACCAATGCAACCAAGGGACCCATCTGAGTGACACGTACTTACATTCATTTGGAATTTTTAATCATGGCTTAACACTTGTCAGCTTCAAAGTACCCACTGTTGGGAAGTCAGTGTCACATCATGTGATACAGCGGTTGTGAGTCTGCAAAGAAAACAGATTGTTTGACTTTTGTTTTTGCTTCCATAGTTAAGGTTAACTGTCTGGACAGCTGTGAGTCAAGCCTTCAAGATACGCTGCTTTATCTGATTGGTCTCAGTCTTGATCTGGCACATGAAAGGAAATGTGAGGAAGTTTCAAGCAGAGATCATTTTGCAAGTCCAAAGATGAGGGTAAGGTCAAGTTTGCTTGCATTTTCACAGTATCTTGTTACACCCATAAAACGAAGTGCCATGCAGACAAGATGAGGTTTAGTGTAGCAGTGGTTTTCACCTTCAGGAGATTTACATTGCTGGAGTATTTCTCATGTTCTGTTTCCCAGCATCAAAGGAAAACACTACAGTAAAGAAAGAGCAGTTATATTTTTTTAAAGGTGACTTTTCCTTCCAGGGGACAAGCATATGGTGACTTTATCTAAGTTTTGATGTTTAACTTGCACATGTGCTGCCACTGTCTCATGGAGCTGCAGGGTAACGTTAGCATTTAGTTATGGAGTAAGTTGCTATGGTTCATGTTACGTTAATTTAGCCCATAATATTACTGTAACTGCTTTCTTGCTGTAGGAAACTACCACTTCCTCCATGCATTCAAAACTCTGGAGATTACTGCAGGAATTTATAGGGTGGGAAAATACAGCTTACTTTCTTTTAGTATTTTTTTAAGTGTCCTTTATGGTTATTGTGAGCTGTGTGTGAAAGTTAAGAATTTTAGCCTGCGGGGTGGCAGGAGCTCTTGTCTCCCCCATGAGGCTCACCAAAAAACATTTCCTGAGCTATGGATGAGCACTGCCTTACAAAGCCAACCCTACCAACTGCCTTTCCTCTGGAGAAACTCCGTTCCAGTCTTAAGGCTGGCTCCTCAGTTTGCAAGAATTGTCTTAATTCCACCAAGGCCTTGGTGCCATTTCCTAATAACTCATTTCTGTGGAAGGTTTTAGATCTGAAACGTGTGCATTGTCATGCTGCAATGCTTTCTGGCTTTACGTAATCAGTTTTTCTCACAGGAGAACTGTTGGTTAGCTGTACATTTCAATAAAACCACAATTCAAAATTTTGTTAGCTGTTGTAACATGCAGTAAATTCTGCGGTTAAAGGAAGAGGGATGTTGAGCAAGAGTCCTCACTCTCCAGTTCAATCATATAAAATGCTATTTTGTATGTGCTGTGCATGAGGAACAGGGCTGTGCACTGGTCACTGTTGCAGTGGACACATATTTCTCAACATCTACCACAAAGAAGCAGAAGTTGGGAGGGTTTTTCCCTCTAAAAATAAAAATGCAGAAGTGATAAGAAGCAGAGGTTGTGATTGGTACCTCTGAGCAACTGCCATGGGGTCACTGAGTATCAGCATTTTTGTTCTTTGCACATTCAGTTATGTGGAGACCTTGTGTGTGTAGCCATGGCCAATGCTTAATTATGACATAAACCCTGGGAAAGCAGTTTGTTTCCTTAAGTTTTTTCACACTTCAGCCTTATATTTACAGCTCCATTAAATGCCAGAAAATATATGATGCAGCTCTGTGCTAAAGAATCTTTTCTTCAAGTTTTCAGATGTCTTAACCTGACATTTTAAAAAGTAATGCCATCATCCCCCAAACTAAAAATCTGTGCAGTTACATATATCAGCCTTCTTTCATGAAGATTTTAATTATAAATGCAATGAAAATATAAGATTATAAATTAGCTGTAGAAAATAGCTGGCATGCAAATTGTTCTATCTCAATAATCACATATATAAGCACAACCAACACATTATGTAGATGGCCACAATAATGGACACCTTTCTGAATCCTTTTGGGATCTCTGTTCGGAGAGGTAATTACAGTGGTGCAAACTATAATGTAACAGTGAAATTAAAGTGAAGTGAATGATGTTTTGCTACACAAAACTTGAAAAGAGAGAGCACTGATCTGTTAGAAATTAGCTATGGTTTTATATTATTGTAAATTTGTAAATTCTCCAAGGTTATAGTCTGGTTTGGATTTGGGGTGGGTGGTGGTGGTTCTTTTGTCTTCAGAAAAACTTCTTTTAGAATCAAAAGGGCACAGTCCTAGGATGCTCCGGACACTTAGATGGGTGTTAGGGAGAGCTGTGCACAAGCTGGCGCTAAACCCTCCACAAATCCCCATGGTGCTCTGAGGAGAGAATAATACAAAAAGGAGCATAACATGTCCTCATGTCTCCTTTGCTTGCCTTAATAAGAACTGGGAGGGTTTCATAGGGAATTATAATATGCCTTCCAATATCTGAAGGGGGCCTACAAGGGTGCTGGGGAGAGACCCTTCATTAGGGACTCTAGTGGTAGGACAAGGGGTAATGGCTTTAAACTTAAACAGGGGAACTTTAGGTTAGATATAAGGAAGAAGTTCTTCACAGTGAGGGTGGTGAGGCACTGGAATAGGTTGCCCAAGGAAGTTGTGAATGCTCCAACCCTGGCGGTGTTCAAGGCCAGGTTGGACAGAGCCTTGGGGGACATAGTTTAGTGTATGGGGTCCCTGCACATGGCAGGGGGGTTGGAACTAGATGATCTTAAGGGCCTTTCCAACCCAAAACATTCTATGATTCTATGATATGTGCGTGTTCAGCTGTCCTACAGCAATGTATACAGAAATGTGCTCCCATTAGGTGGCAGAGTACATTCAAAAGGCTCAATGTTAGATGTTAGGGTAATCCTGGCTTAATTTTTATCACTTCCTTTGAAAGCCCCTTAATTTACAAATTCTGAGTATGTCAAAGTATTTCTCTGCTTTTTTTGTGGTGTTTTCATCATTTTTTCATAATACCGTGAAACTATGTTTAACTTCATGTAGCACTTTCTTCCAGGGAGAGCTGATCTCCAAACAAATTTATCCTGATCAATCTGTGTCCAATCTGTTACTGGCTTGATCAGATAGAAAGAAATGATATCAGCAAAGCTGGCATATTGCTCCTAACCCTTCCTGATGGTACATGCATATTGCTCCTAACCCTTCCTGATGGTATATTCAACACTTGAAAATACCAAAGGTCTAAATTTAAAGGAAGATCTGCAAAATCATTGTCCCCTTTCCAAGAGAAAGGGGCAATTTCTGTAATATGTAACTCCTCTTTCTAAAAATCTCAAGAGCAAAAATTGATTTCAAACTATTTGGGTTTTATTCCCATTTAATTTTTAGGGCATGCTATATTCCCCCAAAATACACCCCTGGCTTTCAACTTTTCATCATTATTTTTCAGGGTTTTATACATGAAAGTAATGAGTGTTTGCCTTTAAGCAGACCTGCTTTTCCTTTTCAAGACAGTCTTTCATTATTAACTTCCAAAGAGCAAATCAATCCCTCTAAGCTGCCACACTTTTTATCCTAATTATTTTTCCATTTGCTGTGAGAGTTTCTTATTCCACATCTGCGTTAATATAACTTTGGTCTTCTTCCTTTTAAAAGTATTATTGATACTCATTTATGTTCCTTGACTTTCCAGCTTTATTAAGGCCTTATTGACTCTCACCTCTGTGAATGTTTGCCCTCAAAGTTTTTAACGTTTCTGATAAACATGCACTTTTGCTACTATCACTAGCAGGCATTAGTCATAAATTAACTTCTTCAGCTCAAATTCAGCTCCCAGTTCTCCTAAGGTACCATCAAGAATCCTTGTCTCTGAGCCAGCCTTATGCCAGAGGAGCAGGGAGACCAATTTCAACATTTTAGGAGCTGCACCTCACTATAGTGATGTTTATAGCCAAGAATATCTCCTCCTTAAGTATTTTCTTACTTCTTCTTGGCTAATGGAAATCCTTTGGATATTTCTGATGGTGTATGCCCCCTGTACTGTCTGTGCAAAAATATCCAGACATTCCAAGACAATGGTGGCATGATCCTGAAGTGTAGCACTAGTAAATTTTTGTGGGTGTTACTGCCTTTTCAGTTCTTTGTGGCAGTTCATATCTTTAATCATGCAGCCAGACTCTCCTCTGTGGTCATGTCTGTGACTTGCATGGAAAAAAGTATCTGTACAGTAACATAATGCATTTCAGTGATAGACCCTTGTGACTTTGCTAATTTTCAGGTGTGATTACTGACTACGAGAAGAATCTGGTAAGACACAGGTTCCTACATTAGTCCTCAGGTAAAAATGACATGACTTCTGTAAGCATGTAATGAACTATATGAAAGACAGTATTTCTTGTGTTTGTCTGATAATCTGCATTTTTAGCTTATTCAGTCAACTGTTTAAGTTTGAAAAGCAAAGACAAAACCAAAAGCAGATAGTTTTGGAGAGAAGTGATAGCCAATCTGATACTAGTCAAGAAAACTCCAGTGGTGTCATGAGTCATTTGTGACGAGTCAAAAAAATTCTGACAAAGTCTTCCCTGTTAACAAAGTTTATATTTTAGGAATTCTACATGTTCTGCTGTTTTGTAATTTATATTATACACACACGTTTTTTACCAGGTGAACAAGATAATGTTGCCTAGGTCTCCTGGCAAACCCCATTGTATGGCATGTACAACAGGTTTACCTCACTACCTTTTCATTCCTTCCCTCACAAGTTCACACGGATTCCTTGTGTCTGATATTTGTGCTAATGATGTGTACCTTTTTCTGAGGTTTGAGAAGGTTGGCACCTTCTCACTGAAACAGGAGATATCTGTCTGGGAGACAACAGTTTGGAAAGGTTATCTAAAAACTGCAGAATAAGATTTCAAAGTCTTGGTCCAAGGGCGAGGCTAGAGCAGCCTTGAGGCATCCCAGAAGATGTGACAACTTCTACAAAAAGACACGTTAAACTCAAATACGTTTGAAAACTTCGTATTAATAAGCTTTTATAGGGTTAGTCTGTGAGGAAGTGCTGTGCTGTATAGGCTGGCAGAGCCTCTCTCTGAACATCGGCTGCCTCAGAAACCCAAATGTTTTGTTCTCTGGTTGTTTAATTATTTTTTTAATACCCAATGTATCCATTCCTTTGCTAAAGTTACTCCCTAATTTACACATAAATGTGCCAGTCCCCTCCTGTCTCTGTCCATATTAGAAGCTGCATGAGAAAATTCAGTTTTCTTCGCTTATGTTTCAATAGAACACAATAATGATTATTTTTTAAAGTAGATAATAAATTCATGGTAGGGATATTGCATTTTGACATGCAACATTTAAAAAACTGCAAAGACTGATAGCCTCTTGTACCAAAAACTCCCTGTTATAAAATGCAATTTGAATTACTTTGTTTGGAACATTTCTAGGCATAAGGCCCATTTTTTTCCCCCTCTAGCTACAGGGAAATATACACAAGATAATATAGTACTTGATGGATAATTTTTTCTTACTGTGAGATGCCTTCTATATATACACACTGTACACATGTATACATATTACAAGCTAACAGTAAGAAACCCTGATACAATCTATACTGGACAGTCCTGTAGATTATTCAGTTATTTTAGTGCATAGAATCAAATAACTATTTTACAATTAAAAAATGATGGCAAGTTGCATCCTAAGAACTTTATCTTAGTTAATGCATTCTCCAATATTTCAACATGTGCTACAGTTAATGCCATTAGGAAGGGTACTGTGATTCTACACTGACCGTGGGATAGCTGATGCCTACCGAGTGAAGGCTGCTACCTGTACGTATGTCCTGCTGGTTTTCCAAATAGGTTTCCCATTATTTGTGCTGTACCTGACTTTTCCATTTTAGTAAGATGTCAATGTATTTTGAAACAGTGGTTGCACTTGAGGTGCTGCTTTAAAGAGTTTTCTCTTAAAGGGCTTTCTGGCATCTGATATTGCCAAGTCCTGGAATCTTAAAGCTAAATGCTTCTATTAGGCTGGTTTAGGTGAATGTGGACTTTCAGGAGGGACATTCACATGTTTTGTATTCAGCTGAAAGGAAGAAACATGATGAGTAGAGCAGCATTATAGACAAAAAGCTCAGTTTATGCCTCTAAGCCGGTTGTAACCAATAGGTGTTTCTTTAGCAGCCTTGTGCAGGACTGACTTCTACGCAGGATAAGGATGAATCTTGGGGCCAGTCTTCAGTGACAATATAAGTGAATGTCAGGAACATTAATTGCCTATATTGTCTTCTAGGTCTTTGTTTCATCTCTAGAGGAAATCCATGCAGGAAAAATCCACTTAAGGGATATTTAACAAAAAGACAACATCTGACTTGAAGTCCCTGCGCCAGAAATTGCTGGAAGCTGGGAAAGGACACCTGGGAAACTAACACTTACTCTCCTATTACAGGCCTCTACATTTATCTTCTATCACACAGGGTAATTTGGCTTATTCTAGTAGAGCTGTTCTTATGTCTTGCACTCAGATTTATATAGATTCATTGATACACAGCAGATATTTACCTGTCCATTTTAGCTAGTATGTGGTATAGTTCTTTCTAAATCACCTATAGAGCCAATGGGGAGCAAATTATTCCTGCAGAAGGTGTTTCAGAGAAAAAGCTTAGCTAGGGTTCTCTTTCTCCAGGTAATCCTCTATCTACTGATAGCAGATGGAGATACAGCAGCCGAGCTGGCTGATACAGCTGCATAGCATTGGATGGTCCTCCTGTCCCCAGCCTGTTCATCACCACGGAATGTACTCCGTTTTTAAGAGAGACATGCACAATCTGTGGCAAGTCCTGTGTAATGAAAATTGGTGTTGTGCTGTATCAAAATACCACAATCAGATTTAACAGAGAAAAACAATCATAACACTATTACTCTATTTCATAGCTGCAAGAAGAACAAGAAATTATATGGCTTTTTTTTGGGGGGGGGGGGGGATGGGGGTGGGGGGGGGGGTGGATGGGGGCTTTTTATCACTGTTAAGCTGTAGTGTGAAATTCATTGTACCTCTCAAGCCTCCAAGGGACACCTCTTGACCCTTCTGACTGGTTCTCAGCATGGTGAATCGGGCAGCTTGCTGTCCCTGTGAATAGCTGTCATTCTGGTGACATACCCATTTGCTGCCAGCAGTCGCAAGCAGAGATCCCAACAGAGAAACAACGTGCAAAGCTTTGCCCGTGCAGGGTGGGACAGAGGAGAGGACTGTGGTAGGTGGGTGAGGCAGTTTTGAAGCACTGGTGTAAATGCTGGTGACTGAACATGCCCCTGGAGCTGCTGTGGCCCCTGGTCCCATGTGCCTCCAGCCCTGCCTGCATTTCCTCACTTCATATGAGACAACCAGGAGAACAAAAGACTGTTTCTAACACATTTCACTGGGGGTTCCCCCCCCTCTTTGTCTGGGATTATTCTGAACATAGCTTAAACCCTAGTGCCCTCTTCTGATCCTGAAATAGGTGTCAGTTCCCAGCACACCTGCCCCTACAGCTCCAGCTTAGCAGACAGTGGCAGACAATTGTTTGAAGTTAGGCAAGCATTGGGGGGACAGATATTTTAATTTGTAATCAGCTTTAAAGCCTTCAACGTTTATTCTGATCAGAAACAGCAGCTTAGGCAGAAATTAGTCTTTCCTATTTATAAAAAACATTTTTTTCCCTCCCCTGGCAGGAGCTGCAGGCTTGATCTGAAGTCCACAGAAGTAAAGGGATAAACCCTTATCAGCTCTGGCACAGCCCTTACCACAGCAAGTTCTTTGGCCAGTAGAGTCATGTAGGCTGAAAGAGGCATACTATTACAAGATCTGCAAGGGACAAACACTAATTAAGGATAATCTTGTAGAAAATGTTACCTTTTTGGACATACTTAATGTGGGAAACACTGGTAGGTGATAATTCTACAATTCCTTACTTTTGGGAGGTTTTTCAATGCTTACTAAACCAAATTAGGTTTCTGTGTACATATCTCTAGACAGATGTACGTAATGCATATTAGGTATATCTCTTACACTCAGATAGCTGCAGACTGTATGAATAAGTTCATTCATCATTTCCAGGCTGCCGCCTTTGGGCTGGAAAGCAGCAGCTGTCAAGGAGCACAGAGCAGTCACTTGGCGTATTCAGAAACTCTGCATCCAGTTTGCATTGTAGGGTGATTCCACACAGGGGAGAGTAGAAACCGCTTTATAAAACGTGTGTTTGTTTTCTAAAATCATCTTGAAATATTTTGTACTCATCACCATTTAAAAAAATCTAATAAAATGTTTGCCCTTAAGGCACTTGATATGTCCAAGATTTAGCAACATTTAGCCAAACGTTGCTGTATCTTATAACACTAAATTTACTGCAAAATAAGGTTATGAATTAATTTTCACAGTGCTGGCTTTTCTAGACTGTGGCTGTTTGCTTATGTTTTAAGCAGCTAATACTCTGCAAACTGAGAGTTGTGCAACTGCAAATAAACATTCTCTACTGACAAAAGTATTCGTTGATAATTTTAGATGGGAATTGTTGAGAGACTGATGGGCAGATTAACACTAGGGGCCCCTCTAGCAAGAGGTTTATCAACACATTAAGCAACAAAAGGGATATTTATAGTACTTTCCTAGAATATGCTTTTTCCAGCTCTCTATTGCCATCTTGAGTCTCTTGCTGCCTTGTACAGAAAATCCAAATCGGGGTGTAACACATGTAGAGACAAAGGGAAAATAGATTTTCGGTCCTGATGACTAGAGTGCTCTCCAGTCATCAGGGGTAAGAGAAACAACATTGTTTAGTTTAGTTGAGATTATGCGCATTGTGACAAACTATAGCAGGAGCTGAAGTGGAATGTCGGGGTGGAAATTTGTTATAAGGGGTGGCAGAATCAGGTTCTTGGAAAGCAGCTGAGTTCAGATGCAGTGGGGAATTCTTGGATATGTGCACCATGTAGACAACACTGGCAGTGGCTGTCAGAGAAGCTAATAAGAATTTAGAGCATATTCGTAGGGGAATAGAGAAATCCTGAAAGTGTTACCCTACCTGTTATGCAGATGTCTTCATACCCTTCTCTTTGTCCTATAATTGCCTTTCACAAAATTTTCATGTCCTTCTAAAAATAAGTAAGACGGGATAAATCAGATATTCTGGTTCGCATGATCCTAACTGGATACTAAATAAAGTCTACGGAATTCAAAGTCCCTTAGGATACACAGATGGCATAAAAAGTAGAAGCCTGAGGTCTTCCTACGTGGGCATTTCTCCAGCACCTCATGCTTTCTACTTGAGACTTCCTTGTGTAAGTTTATAACTTGTAGAAGTATTTTTTATTATTATTGTTTATTGTCTTCCATTGCCTTATTTCACGCTTGGTGACAGTTATTTTCATTCAGTATTCAGAACTCAGTATTTTATGAGTAACCAGAGTCCCAGGCAGCCAGGACTATGATTGTGAGATCATTGTTACTAATGGAGTACTTGGTGGGGGATCTTTTCCCCTCCACTGAGTGCTTGACATGTACTAAAAATAAGTTGCTAAAATTTGATTCTAAAAAAAAAATCTACTGTCTATAGCCCGTTTTAGAGTTGTGGGTGTATTTGGGCATAATATTAGCAATTCCAAGTACTTTCGTCTTCCAAACAGAGGATACAGTTTTAAGACACCATTTATACTCTTTCCTAATAAATCCCTTGGTAGTAGCTGACACTAACACAGTTTAAACTGTGCTAGCACAGGGTTAAATTAAACCCTGATGGAAAGAGCCTGAGCTGGATTTTCCACCCTGCTTTCTGCTGCTGCTCTACTGGAGCAAACATTGGTCCTCTTTCTTAGCTTGTTGACCTGGGAGTTTCTGCAGTGTGTGCCAAGCCAGTGCAACCAGCTTCTAGATCCTCCTGACTGGTGCAGTGGATGTGCTGTGGTGAGATACAGAAGTGCCATTCATTAATTCCCAAATGCAAGTAAAACTTCGAAGATGTTAGGCCACGAGATTATTATTCTGCAGAACAACTGGCACAAAGGGAAAATATGTTTTGTACCTGCGGAGCTGAACACATTGGTGTCTCCCCAGCCCCCTGGAAACCTAAATTCTCCACTACTTCATGGTTGTACGCTCATTTCAGTACTTGTGTTGCACTCCTAGGATTTGGGTCGTTCCTCGGATACTGGTTATGTATCAACCTTAATGCTTCTTCAGAAGGATGGCCTAATTTGTCAGATTCTGCCTGGACTGCTGTCAATGGTCTTGCAGAGAGGTACTTTTGGCATACCCATCTTAGGCTCTCAGAATTCATATTGCTGATTAGGTTTAGTAACATTCTTACGAATAATCTCTGGATGGTGTGTATTTGCATTTGTAACGATGTCACCACACTGCTGTAGTGCTGCCTTCAACGCTCCTTTTTATGTGTTTCCTGCAAGTGCCATGTTAAATGATCATGGGATTCTTGGAAAAATAACAGGAAATGTTATAGTGGTGCCCACAAGTTCTGTGTATTTATTTTTCCATGGACTTTGCTAGTCTCCGAGCCTAAAAATTGTTGGTGAAACATAGATGTTTGATTTTATTCTCTGTTGTTGATTCTTGTTTGTGTGCTAGAAGCCCTGACCTTTTGTTGTTTTATTATGGGGGGAAAAAAAAAAGGATAAAGAGAAAAAGAACTAATTATAGCAATTATTGTGTATTTGATTATAGGGATATTGTTTAACTTAGTTGCTTTATATTCCTAAAAACTATTAGCAGTAACTCATAGGGACAAGCTCTTTTACCTGCAAGTAAGTTACAGCTTGCATTGAGATGCAGCAGAAATGTCTGCATAATAGAATCATAGCTCTGGTATAAAATATGTAGGACATGGAATAAGTAAATGTCTTTTGAGTCCACATCAGTACATTCAAAGCATAAAGAATAACATATAAAAATGGAGGAAAGCTATAGGGGAAACTGTCTGTGGTATTGTTCCTCAGCAGCCTTAGAGGGGTCATGAGTTGTAGAGGACAAGACAAAGATTATGGTAGAAAATTATAAAAAATGACCTGATGCCAACGTCACAAAACCAGGAATAGCTGGAAGGTCTGTGCTTCTGATCATGTCTAAGGAGATCTCAAAGTGCTTCTTAGATGATTTTCAATATTTATAGCTGAGAATTCAAAATCCTGAAAATAGGTTTGCTTTTGAAAATAGGATGACTCTGTTTTATTGGGGTGCATTTACCAAATAACTTTTCCCTCTTATGGCTTTAGTTTCCATTTGAGGGGATAATTTATCCCCCAGATGCTAGCAATAAAGAAGACCTGTTACATTGTTTAGAGCCTTCCAGCCTCATTTGGATAATTCCTTCAGTAAATTCCTTCCTCATCTGGGATGATTCCTCAATAAATTCCCAAGACCAAGTTGGGTCTTGGTCTTGGGAATTTATTGAATGGTCATCACATTCCTTTAAAGTCTCATTCATCACTGAATGAGTCCCAGTGGATGTCTCAGATTGGCAAAGTGTTGGGGTGGTGAAACTGGGCATTCTTGCCTGCGCCAGGCAAAGTGCTGACTCTTCACTTGTGCCATGCTGTTGCCAATGTTGTGATGTTCCAACCTTGTGCAGTCATATTCTATGTATTACTGTAAAATATATGAATACAGTTTTAAACTGATACTCGCTAACCCAAGGAAATGAAAAGAGCAGTCTTCCTTCTCTGAAACCTGCAATAAACTCCTTCACTGTGTTAAAATAACTCTGATACCAGGAAGAGTCTAATCTTACCAGGATGAGGTCAGAAAGTGCTGTTTTACCCTAAAGCTGGATATTTTACTGAAGCAAAAGATGAAATTAATCTCTCCTGATCTCTCTATTGTGACTGCTGGATGGCTTCCAAGGCTCAAGCAGGCTTGTATAGCATTAGCTAAAGTACTTCAGGATTCCTGTGGTCTGAAAAAAAGACATAACCTATAAATGCTGCTTTAGTTCTTCATTCGTGGCGCTGGCAGCACTGTAATGAGGCAAAGAACGGAACGCAGTGGTGTTGCATTTGCTGAGCCTTTCAGAAGGACTCAAACCAAGTGCAGTTGCCCTTGTTTTGAGTTGGTTATAGCTCGTCAGTCCCAGACTTTACCCTCTCTAGAACAGAGACACTGACAGTTGTCCTAAATCATCAAGTATTTTCATGATAATTTAAAAAAAACCCAAATGAAAAAAAAAATCAACAAAAAGTGACCAAATCTCACCCCCCAAAAAAACTACCTGGGTTGTGACTACTGTGTATGTTTTAATTCCACAGGCACAAGATTCTCAGGCCCACTGTGATTCCTGAGTTTTCTACTTCACAATTAATTGAAATGGAATATGGATTTGTATTCTCTGAATGAGAACAGCACCTCTTCAGCACTTACTTTAAGACAGACAACATGAGACATGAATTCTGAATAAAACTGACATCAGCCCAATGTGTAATATACTGAACAGAAAGTCTACTGGAAAATCTTAAATTCTTCCTCCTCCAGCACAAACCCACTGTATTACTGTACTACACAAGCTGTTTGCTTTCTACTGCTTGGGAGTTCAGGCTGTTTGGAGAGTCCGCAAGTGAATCTTATCCCACAGAAGATTTTTGTAGCCACGTTATACTACTATCAAAATGAATCAACTGAGGAGGTAAATGAGAATGAATGATTGAGAATGAATCCAAATGAAGCCTCTTTCCATTGTAAATACTTACATGCTCGGTAGTGCAAAAATTTGCTTTGGGATAAGCATTTACAGTGGAAATACTGACCATTCTTTAAGTAGTCACAAGGTTCTGAATGTTGTTTCTAAACCTTAGGTGCTTTCTTTTCTCTGTTTTCTGTCACATTGCATGAAATGTCAGGTAATACACTCACAGAGCACGAACCATCAACCCACTTTGTTTAAGTCACTGTGAAAGGAATCATTCACTCACTGTCCAATCACATTTCTGACTACGCTCATTTTAATAGGCTAAGTATTTTCCTAATTTCTCTGCTAATCATGAGAAACACTTTCAGTCTCAGTTCAGAGACTGTTGTGTCTTAAATTTCAAGCTGGGATTAACACAGTACTAAGAAATCAAAACAAGTCTATGTAATGGATTCAGAGCATTTTGCATGCACTCAGGTGAGAACAAGTAGGGTTGATTGTTTGTATGCTTATATTAATGTGTACCCATCTGCACCTGCATCCATAAGGGTCAGGATTTTCACTGGTTAATGCAACTTCCTCAGCAGGGTTTAATTACCAGAAATAAGTGCAATGACAGAAAAGTCAGTTTATCATGTAATTAAATTGGTCTTGTGCTGCTTTAGAGAGATGTTTTTGAGCTGGGTGAATAATTGTATGTGCTTACATGAGTCCATTTACAGCCACTACAATGAATCTTCACTGGAATGAAATTTGGTTTTCTGAAAGTTTCCCACCTGGCAGGAGTCAGGAAGGGTAAGATTAACTTCTAGCACTATCATAAATCTGTTCAGCACAAATGTGCAGATTTTATCTACAAATCAAGTATTAGTTTTGTTAGGATAATTTCCCCATACCACATTAAATGCTGGAAAACATTGCTTATCTTTCTTGTCTAACAGAAAGTAATCCTTACTATCTATTCATGGAATTATGGATATTATTGGTTTTGACAGCATTATCTATATAACTAAATGCTTATTAGAAAAAAGCCTGACTAATGAAATTAGGGGGAAGTTTTTAGATGTGGTTCTAAAATCTGGTCATGTTTTAATTTGGACCTCTATGAAGATGGAACCAAGAAGAAGGGTTCTGATAAATCTCAGAGCATACTGCTAAATAAGAATTCGTCTCAAAAGTCATCTATTTTCAAATATGTTTAGGTAATTTCCTAAAACCTTGAGTATTAATTTCATTACAAATGGCAGTGCTTGGACATGATATAATGTTCAGTTTCCCGTTGGGCTATTGTTAGATGGAGAAAACCAAGCTTCCCAAACCTCCCCAGAAATAGGCTTATTCCCAAAAAGAAAAGCTGACAACAAGAATTATTAATGTCCCCAAAAGCTAACTCCTACTCTGCAGGATAAATAGAAATAGTTCAACCATCTGCAGTAGTGTCAGTGGAGTTAAATAACTTATATAATATCTGGAGTCAAGAAGAAAAGATAAGGAAATAAGTCATACTATAGGCAATCTAATACTTTATGACAGCTACAATATTTAGGAAAGTACATATAGACTAAACATAGTTTTGATATCCCTCCAGGACACCTATGAGAGATATTATGTAATTTTAACAGAACTCCTTTAACTGTGATGAAATGCTTGGTTTGATCCCTTCTTGGAGAACTACGTCTTCATATTCCAGGATGATGCACTTGTTGCTTTTAGCATTTTATGTTCCTAGTTATGCAGCGAGAGTTGACTGACAAACAGCAAATGGCATATTCCTCCTCCTCACCCTGTAACCAGAAGGTTGGGGTTAAAAGTGGGAGGGAAAAGCAGGAGAGGAATAAAATAGAGCACAAGAAATTTGGCAGCATCAGAAATCTGTATGTATGATGAAGTGCTGAATGACGCATTAAGGCAAACCACCTTAATTATGCATTACATGTGGTAAATTACAAGATGAAAGTATTCTAGAAACTAAATCCATCCTATATTCCTATGTTGCATTATCCTGAAGTGACCCTGGGCAGCCAAATGTTCTTGCAGTCTGTCCTTGGCTCCTTTTGCATTACACAGGTTCCCAAGCCAAATTTGCTAAGTTAAACATCTGAGAAGCAAATAAAGATCCCCAAAGCCTACTGTGCTTTCCTTGTTCTAAGACTCCCTTCACAGTATGGCCTCAATTCAAATAAGTACTTAATATGTGCTTAAATCCCACTTAAATCAATGGGATTTAAACATTTGCTTAAATGCTTTGCTAAATCATGGTCTATAAAACTGTCTTATGTTGGAGATCAAATTATAATTTATATTGCTGTGATTTCTTTTTCTGATGTTATATATGAGACCCCAAACTACATTTCACTGTAGTCTTGCTTGAACCAAAGCTGGAACTATTTAGAGGGAATGTGTGCAAGACCTGTATTCATCATGTGTAAGAAACAGGTTTTAATTATTTTGGGCATCAGCTATTGTAAATTTGTGTTCCTGATAAAGAGAAACCAAATAAGCTCAGTTAAGAGACTCAATGTTTTTCAAGCACCATCATTTTGAAGATGAATTACATGAAATTTTCAATAATGATTGCAACCCCTGGTAAACGTGGGAACATAAATTTTGCAGAAGGCAGATACATGAAAATATTTGAGGAGGAAGAGAGATTCTTTTTTCTTCTGTCACTGATTTGTTGGCAGTCTTGGCTATTTCCCCCTACCCCACCCCCCCAAATTCAACTGGGATTGACAAGGAAAACAGTTTTTGTAGCAGAGGAGGCAGCAAGAAAAGAAGTTGCCAAAAGGGCCATCAAGAATCCCCAAGAAA